>NC_056719.1:17063521-17098521 GCF_018831695.1 Puntigrus tetrazona
TATTTCTAATATGGATACCCCGATATTTATCGTCTGAGTCTATGTCATGTCAACAAATGCTAAGGCATCTATTAATTATTGTTAATTACTGTGCATCTTAACCCCAACAGCAGAGGTGCTTTTTACTCCAAATACCACTTATTTAAAAACCGCTGCTTTATCTTAAACAAAACTGAAAATCCTAAACAAGACTTTATCTCAAAATATGCATCCATGCATTTTCTACTAAAGTGTACGAAAGCGTAGACTGATTGCATCAAACACACGCATGCATCTTGAAAAGCGAATGTTTCGGATGCGTTATGTTTTCGTGCCATCTAGCGGTTTAGATGAGGCCCCTTCAGACCTGTTGCACCCTACCCTTTTTCTGAGAGTTGGTTATTTATTTCAGTGTGTTTTGGGCCGCGTGTGTGCTCCTGTACACTCATGCAGGTGATTCCTCAGAAAATCCACCGCCTTCAGCAGATGTTCGTACAGTCGTTAGAAATTTCCCTTCGCTGTTACACAACCGTTAAACTTAATGAGCCCCAAAAGATGGCAGCTTACCGTCATTGATTTCCAGCATGTTTATCGGTTGGCAGCAGTGGAGCTCTTTGGCTTTCTCCAAACTAACACTCAAGCAGATCTCGTAGGAAGTAAAGAGCAGCCGTTGTGTCGCTCGAGGGTCTGTTACAGCGCCACGTGAAGCGCTCGAGGACTACGGGTGAGGTCTACAGCCAGTGCTGTTAACCCTGCGTTACGCTGCTGATTTCATCGAACTGCATTGGAGAACCGGCCACAGAGTTTTGTCTTAGTATCTGGAGATGTGTTTTGCGGTGTTTAGCAAGTTAATAAACTCACGAGACATTTGTTATAAATAGAGCTGAGGCGATCATATCAACTCGCTGAGTTTAAGCAGTGGCTTGTGCAGAACATTTTGAAGATAATAGTTAGAGATTTAATGGAGCATAACGCTGCTAGATCTAAATCAGCATCCAACCGCATCGATATAAAAATAGTCTCAGGGGTTCATAGAGGACAAAAACGTGTCGAAAAATATGATTCCTCATACTAAAATGCTGAACAGATTATAGTTATTGTTACACACACACACACTCACACACACACACACACACACACACACACACACACACACACACACAAACACAAACACAAACACACACACACGCACGCACACACACACACACACACACACACACACACACACACATGCTCGCACACACAACAAATAAAATATTTTCCAAATACTAAAATGCTAAACGGATTATTGTTGTTACACACACACACACACTCACACACAAACACCCACACACACACACACACACACACACACACACACACACACACACACACACACACACACACACACACACAAACAGACATACGTTACACACACACACACACACACACACACACACACACACACACACACACACACACACAAACAGACATACGCACACATGCACACACACACACACACACACACACACACACACACACACACACACACATGCTCGCACACACACAACAAGTAAAATATTTTCCAAATACTAAAATGCTAAACAGATTATTGTTATTGTTACACACACACACACACACACAAACACACATACGCACACATGCACACACACAACAAATAAAATATTTTCCATATACTAAAAACAGATTATTGTTATTATATTATTATATGACATTTGCATCCCACAATGTAACATAAACATGCACACACACACACACACACACACACACACAAAACACCTACCATAGACAAGCACATTTTTCTCCATAGACCAAACCTCAAAAAGTGACGCCATTGTGTGGAAAATTGCCAATAGAATAAAAATCTGTTAACAAAAAATGTATGATTTTATGCTTAAAAGACACTGGGATTCAATACTGCAGTTTTTATTGGGTCATTTGTGACATTTTAGTTGGTCTAAGTTGAAATGTTCTGTGCATATAGAGCGTAAAATAGATTTCTGAAAGAAAACGAGGACGAAATATTAGAACTGCATTAACAAACAAACACGCTGTTTTAACACAACTGTAAATGGAAAGAGCATCAGAGAAACAGTAATGCTGTCTATTACCGTGAAATATTCGATATGTTCAGGACAGTCTGCTTCTTTATTACTGTAGTGCATCCCAAGTCATGCATTTTGCACGTTTTTCATTTCGTATGTGCCGCTGGTTTGCTAGGGCTCACGCGTGCTTTGAAGAAATGAAGAAGTCATGCGGACGAACGATGAAAAATAAAAAACGAAGCGCATGATCGGACGTCACGTTTCTCAGCTAGCAGTCATCATTGCGTCTTTGTCCAGTGATGCAATAACATGTAACCGTGCTCCTTTAAGGACGCGGATGTTAATCAGCTTTTATAAAGCGCTGTGATCATCTTTTGTCTTTTTCTAATTGGACTAACCGGCAGACTTCCGGCGGACAGAGCGGCTTCCCGCGCGCTTATCTCTCGGTCCACAGAGGAATTTCATTAGCCGCTCTTATCTGCCGCCTCTCATTCGAGTTTACGGAGAAATATCAACACTCGTGAAGTAACCGTGATTTACAGCTCGTCTTAATTCTGTTCTCACGCGCGGGACGCCTCCGTTATCTTGTGGATCCTAACGGTCACAAATGTAAATGGGATCCTCGCAGCCAACTCTTAGAAGGACTTTGAAGAGGATCCCGCCGGGAAATGATCGATGGGTCGGCCGACGGACACGGCCTCCTCTTCTCTGTGTAGAAGTGTCTTCCCTAGTTTAAACCTCACGAGCGAGTCAGTCCGGTACAGCCGAGGAGAAGCGCTTGATGGAGTCTACTTCGATAGAGGAAGATGAAAAAACATTACACTTTACTTGAAGGCGCGGGCAAAAGACTGAATACGAAGGAGGTTTTATGCATGTTTGTGACAAATAAATGATGTGTCACGTGCTCGGAAATGTGACTTTTAATGCAAAGATCTTTATTATAGGCTCTGGGTAATCTATGCATTAAAAATGACATGTGTCCTTCTTCATATTCATGACTTGTCATGTGATGATTATGAAGGTGAAACCCCTTCAAGTCAAACGTTACCAAACGTTGCATGTCTTTTTAATTTTTTCCCCCTTCATTTTACATTTTTGCTGCGTTAATGCAAACAGCATTTTTTTTTTTTTTTACATTTTTACTGGAACTTTATCATTTCATCGTTGAGAAAATGCTTGTTTTCAAGCGAATGCCAACTGAATGGAAACATTTTGGGGACAAATCTGCCAATTCGCAAAAAGCAACAATGCATCAAAATAAATGTCGTTTCGAATCACCCCTAAATTCATTCTGGTGCGTATGCGGTATTTAGAAACATAAATAAATAAACAAACAAACTCAGCAGTGGCGTCCGAAGAGTTAAATACATAAAAATCGGAGAAGCACGATCAGATAATGGGTTATTCTATTAAAGCACAAGACTTTGACTGCTTATGATGTTTGTTATGATGCAGATTTCGAAGAAGACACACAGGAAGTGTGGTGTTTCAAATGAAGACGATGGGTTCTTTCGTTGTACGTCCAGCGATTGAGGCTCACCTGCCTCCCTCGTCCTAATGACCGGACTGATCAATGGCCCTCACGATGACCTGTCACTGACCTCTCTGGCCATACATCATCACCGGAGGCACAGCGTTGTGTCTGTGATAGATGAGGCTCGGCGAGGTGGGCCGCTTGGAGGGGGTTGAGCTAAACCGATCGCCCTCGTGCACTTTCACCTTCACGGACGCCTGAAATTAAGAGCAGCGCTGCGTCTCTCCGAAGCCCTTTATCACCGGATCCCGTTTGATCACAGCGGGAGAGGAGAAGAACTGCAGTGCACTTCACTCAGCCCTGATAAAGCTGCTTATATCAGCACGCAGAGAGAATGACGGACCTTTATAAAGAAGAGGCAGGGCATTGCTATTACACAGCTGGCAGAGAACCACTGCGTGCGAATGAATGAAATGTGTTTGTTTGTCATTTTAGGTACAACCTCTGCGGGAAACAGGTACTCAGCTTTACTCTTTAGAAGCTCGTATAAGTGCATAGTAAGCCAAAAGTTGTCTTGAAAGTCTTCAAAGGCGCGTTTTAGGATCCGAATGCACACTTTAGATAGAAAGATGTACTTTTTCTTGCTTAAAGGCATGAAAAAGTATATTGCACTTTCATTATTTCTAACGTACATATGTTTTTTTTTTTTTTTTTTTTTTTTGGGGGAAAAACCACTTGAGCGCACATAGAAAATGAAAGAAAATTATATATTATATAATTATATATTTTGGTACTTTTTTGTTGCATTTTTAGAAGTAAAAAATATATATTTTAGCCTATATTTTATATTTATATCTTTATATTATATATATATATATATATATATATATATATATATATATATATATATATATATATATATATATATATATTTCTATATATGTTTATATGTTTCTAAAATCTCGCCTTTTGTTGTCGTAATCTGCCAAGACCAAACTATATATTCTGGTCTATTCTGAATAAATGGATGTAAAAATATAAAGTAAAAATACAAAATATCAAATTCAAATATTGCATAAACCAGCCAAGTCCTACATGAAACGCACGGTGTTTGTGCTGTAATTTTCAGCAGGGAGCCAAAATGAAGCATGCATTTTCCGCTTTATTAAAGAGCCTATGAGGAGCTGTGCTGTGTTTAAAAAGACATTTAGAGATAAGAGGAGGACGGGATCTGTTTGTTCTTCAAACACTGACTGTGCTGCATCCAGCCCTCGGAGCAGAACCGGGCCGTGAAAGCTCGAGTATAAAGTGATAACACAATGCTTTCCTGGAGTGCTCGACCCTTTTATTCGTATAAATCTGTCATTGCTCTCTGATCCATGAGGGTGTGATGCTAATGGCTATTCTTTAAACACATCTGGGTCTTAACTCATAATTGTGTGATTACTATTTGATTATAAATCGACACCTTATCAGTTTCTAAGCATGCTCATACAGAAATGCGATGCATGACAAACAGCAAGACTACAAAAAACAAGTGCGCTTCAAGGGTGTTTTTGTTACGCAACCTGTCTAAATGTGGGCCAATTGGGTACATTAAAAGTTAAAAACCATGCATGAAATAAATGTCAACATATAAAATGTTAGGCTATAAAATGGTAGCATTTGAGTTTAGGTTAATGAGTAATGTTACAATTTAAAAATAAAAGAAAATAAAATTGTGTTAAAAATAAGTTGAAGCTGCACTATATAACCATCTAGCGCTAGAAGCGCAAAACTACCCGGCACTCGCGGAGGAACATGGCTTTGATCACGATGCGGGTTGTGCTTTGGTTCTGCTATACTGCGCGGATGAATCTGATGATCGCTTAATCAGTGCGACTGTCAACAACGTCAAAACCACCCGTAAACTCCGTTAAAATCATTAAAAACTCTCCCGATAACGAAATACAGATGCCTGAAGGAATCATGTCTTACGAGCAGGTAAGCTTAAAGGTTTTGCAAAGCCAACTATCCACCTTTTTCCTGACGTAAACATGGAGGCAGCCATTTGTAAATTCTATGAGTCTAGCTTCCGGTCTCATCAGCGTCCGGCTATTTTTAGCTGTGCCAAACCTATCGTTGTGCTGCTTCATATTGATAACCGGTGTGTCTTATCGTGTTATTTTAATGCATTATCTTAATTATGAAATAATAAATGTGAATAATTACACTGGTTTGTAGTGCAAGCAGTTTTCCCGTTTACTGCAAGTTGTTATTCTCCTTGTTATCGAACCTGCAGCCTCTCCCATAAACATTTATAGTATTAATTTTCCTACTTTGAAAGTCAATGGTGACCATATTTTTACAAAATACCTTTTGCAGAACAAAGAAATTCACAACGGTTTGGAACCAAGTAAATGATGTGAGAATGTTCATTTTTGGGTGAACTATTCCTTAAACATTATAAGGATCAATTGAATACAGCTTACATTTTTGTTCATATTAAAAAGTCTGAGGGAATGACATTGCAAGCGTAAGCGTTTCCTTTCAATGAACACGTCAGCTGGTCAAAGATTTGGTGGCATAGGAAATATGCACAAGATCAAAAGAGATCTATATTTTGCATAATCATAGCTTTACCGTCTTTTCTGGGGTACGTTGTGCTTTCACCATTGACTTCTCTCTTCTTTTCATTATGGAAAGGTGACTCGGAGATGGCTGCTTTCATATCGTGCTGGCAATCATCTAGCGTTGAGGTTATGTGTGTCTTGAGGGGAAAACGGTATATTAGGGCAGTAATTGCCCTTGTGACTGCGTGTTTGTTTTGTACGATAACCCCACTTTCTCCTGTGACTTTGACAAGTCCCTTCACCTCGTGCTCCGCCGCCAAGACATTTGCATCAAAAATGTGCTCGGGACCAAATCACTGGAAACAAACATATCACGCTGCTCCCGATGACTTGAGAAAGAGACTCCTGGGATGGTGTGCTGACTTTCTTAAATGGTGCTCTCAATTAAATGTTGCCCTCCTCTTCGATATGGGTGGAGGTGATGACGTCCTTGAGCATCAAACAACATGCTCCTAGATTAGATAGCTGCAATGTGCTCCATTTCTGAGGGACTGCTCTGGGACCCGGACTGTGTTTCCTCCCAGCCTAAATAAGGACATTTATGGGTTCCTCTAAACACTCGTTCTGCATCATAACCAAGAGCGGTCATCATCGGTTTAGTTTTTGATTTTTAGTTTGGCAACCGCTGTCATCATCTGTTAATGTTAAATATGGCTAGGCTTTTAAAATGCCTTTTCAGTACAGTTTAACTGAGTATTTCTGTATTGATTTTCCACAGCAGTGCTTTAAATTGCACATCGCATTGTTGCGCTCGTTGTTTTTAAGGCATTTTGACAACCCGGTGCTAAATCATGGAGTTAAGTCTTATTATTTTGAACGTAGACGCGTATACAAGATGACGAATAGATCGGAGATTTATGGAAAAGGGAAGAGGAATCAGTTTGTGGTTTATGTAAGAATGTTTTGAGTGCAAAACGTACTTTTAATAGAATGTTTTTATTTAGAAAATGGCTTTATTTTGAGAGTCAGCTTTAGTTATTTCACTAATTATAAGTAGCTCTCATTGTAGGCTGTTAATGTAGGTTTAGGGTTACATGCAGTATGAAAAGTTTCTGTAGTTGCAAAGTTACTTACTGTTAGTAGAGTGTCTAAAGTGGGCTATCGAAATAAATTGTTACCCAGAATCAATGGATATTTATGAAAAGGTTTCCTCTGAAGTAATTCTTTACGTTAAAAAAGTTAAAAGCAACTATATATTTGTTATTGCTGCAATTGTTATGTTAGTTCATATCCTTTTTTTTTTTATATGTGGACTCCTAATTTGTTTTTGTTTTTATACATTTTTCTTTTAGCTAAAATTAGTTTACGAAATTAGTTTTTCATTTCAAGCAACAAAAATGCAATTGGTAATTTTCTTTCCGAACAATTTTTGTGTATTATCGTGGTTTCTGGATGCCTTTTCTCATCACTGCTCGGCTTGCTAAGTGAACGTGTTCGTGATTGGATCACGTCAATAAAAGTGAGCGAATGTAAACACGCGGTGTGTGCTGACTGAAGACATTAGCCGAATCCCTCTAAATGACACTGTCAGTCACACGGGAACTCATCCATATAAATATCATATTTTCACAGGTAATTCTCAGTGCTGTCACCTTTGAATGACATCATCCTCAGGTGAGGCTGTCCTCTGAGAGCGGCGAGCGATGAATGAGAGATTTCAGGAGACAGATGAGAGACTGAGCTTCTTGGGTCTTCGCCTCACTTCACCTCGACTGTAACTCGCCACATTTCCGCATACTACTGGTATGATGCTCTTGTTATTTATATATATATATATATATATATATATATATATATATATATATATATATATATATATATATATATATATATATATATAATATTATTATTATTATTATTATTTTTTAAGTTGCCAGCCACAGCCAGCATTTTTGATGATTTTCACCTAAATTATGCCATGCCATATGAACATATTATATATCAAAATAAAGAACCAAGCCTCTGCTTTAAAAAAAACCCAACTTTTTATCATCACTTGAATACAGATGGGTTTCATCAAATGCAAGAAAAATGCATTTTCAGTCAAAATATATTCAGGTGTCATATTCTTTCACCTGTAAATAATTATATGAATAATTGAAATTGCTTTCAGTAAACAGAACAAACAGACGCAGAATTCACGTTTACGTTCACGTTTATGCACACACACACACACACATATACGTATGTTTACACACACATACATTTAGGCAACATACGTGTGTGTGTGTGTGTGTGTATACACACATATTCTATTTATATATAGATCACTCAAGCACACACATACATACGTACATATTCATATCGCCAAGTCATCAGTCTATCTACGACATAACTAGAGCTGTTTCTGTGTCTGTATAGACATCTCCGTCACTGACTAGCCTGCTTCGTCCCTGTCAGATTCAAAATGATCTACATATATGAGCTATATTATGATCGACATTGTCTCTAATCTCTCCGTTTATGACGATCATCTTCCTTGTAGACCTGGGAAGTCCAGTGACTCATTCAGGACAGGGATAGGGCACCTAGAAGCGGGACTGCTGTAAAAAACGTCTTTGTTGGGGACCTGATTGATATCTCATGAATGGCGGGGAAAGGGTTAACTTCGAAAGTCACCATGATGCTGCATTCGTGAGCCATTTAGCACAGGATTTGATGCTTCACAAATACGACTCCTTTAATGAACCGTATGGCTCTGGAAACGTGATTTGATCGTTCCTGAAGTAATGGCGACGCTAATTTTTCACACGAAGCCGTTTGACGGTTAGTTAACATTAACAGCAGAACATGTTGACACTTTGCAACAACGTAAATATCTACTAACTCCTCTAATGTGGGCTCACACTTCAGATCGGGCCAGAAGAGAGAAATACACAAGAGATACAATTGCGCAAAGTAGTCTATTTATGTGCGATGAGACGTGAATGGCTTTCAGTGTCAGATGAACACTGTTTCAATTTAATGGCTGTTCCCTCTGGAGAAATAAAACCCTTCTCTCATTATAAAACGCGTCTGCTCCCCGGTAGGCGAGCGACGGACCTAACTTGGCCCTTTTACCGAAGAATTGTCGCTGAATTACTCAGCAAACCCCAACATGAAAATCATCATAATAATAACGGTTGCTCTCTGTCTCAGATGTTTTTACGCTTCTGCTGATGCCGTGTCAAGCGACACCCCGTCCCTGCACGAAGCCCAGCAACATATCGACCTGAGCAGTCAACATAATTAAACTTACACCCATCCACAAAAGACCCAATTACTTTCACTTGGTGTATTGACACGTGAGATCGATCGTGAGGTAAAATAGAGGCCTGGGTTGTGGTGCGTGCACACACTCCGCCGCAATCGACACGGGATTTAGCGAAATTCACTGGGATTGCTGGCTGTTTATGAATCGCACATTTAAAAAAAAGACAAAAGAATATCATTTAGTGCCATTGCATCTTCTTGTGTGGTCTTGCACCAATATTAGTGTTCATTTCATAGTAAATTAACAAATTATAGTTGATTTAAAATGCTAAACAACAGAAAAACTTAACCGTTAAAACGCCAACGACGGTTAGTTTATTCAGCCGTAAAAGATACTCACGTACTAAATAAATATTATTTGCATCTCTCACTTATTCACACGTTTGTCATCTTACTCTTATTTAGTTATTAAAGGGATTGCTCAGATAAAAGGTTTAATCGCGAAACATATAATTCGTACTGTAGTCACCACTAATAACCTACTCCTAAATATAACGTAGAAACGTAACATTTTCTCTAAAGCTGATTTGCAGTGGTTGGTATTGAGAAAAGGGCTACGCAAATTGAAATTGAACCGAAATTCTGTCATTATTTACTCAAGGTGAGAAACTTCCCACGAAAATGGTCTAAATAGGCAACAAAAACCACTCAACGCTGAGAGTTAGTTGGGTTCTGACTGCTATTTATAAGATTGTAAGGCATGCGACTGTCAAACAAGACGCTTAGAGATTTCTGCATTTACAGTTTTATTAACTTTATTTGAAAACATTCAGAACTGTACAGTTTACCATAATGCAGTTATGTTAGGTTGGCATTAAATAAAAGATTGGATTAACTGTGTGTTTTTATTAGATTTATCTGTTTTGTGAAATATCTGTTGCATTAATCGTTTTGTCTATAAGCAGTGGATGTATTTTTACGATTTCTTAATTTTCAGAAAAAAAGAATCTTTAAATTAGTAACGTATTAGTTATTTATTAAAAACATATGTTTTGTGTGTAAATTGAGACATGGGTACTTAAGAAGACCAATTGCAATTCTTTAAAAAAAAGTATTAAAAATCAATGTAATACAAACATTTTTGAGAAATATGTATTGTACATTTACATTTAATTTGTAGGGAAAAAATTAATTGTGTAGCTGTGCGTTAATTTATTCATTTACTGGACCCAAACATATACGTTTCAAATCTACTGACTCAGATAACATTCATAGTACAGTAATAGATCTTATTTGCATCTGAAGAGATATTATGAATCCTTTAGATGTAGAAGATAATACTTGGATTTTTCCGCTTCTTTGCACTGGCTTTTAGCACAACCGGACGTATATAAGCACACACTCTTATACACGAGATTGCATCTAGCCCTTTGCCCATTCTCTTAATTTCATAGCTTTTCTCTTGGATGCGCTGCTTCAAGAAGGGTATGCTTTATTAGAGTTTTTATCCAATCGTATTTTAGCAGTCGTGTCGCCAGGGTCATAGAAATTTGCCTAAGGCCTTCAGAATCCAAAGCGCAAACTTCTGTAGCTTAAAATCAATAGCAGTGAAAATGTTGAATTAACCAATCAGATTTTGAGTTGTCAGCCAGTTTTCTCGTCCTTTGATTGGATGGTCAGAGGGCGCACCAGCATGACTGTAAAATCATGTTTTATTATTATTATTATTATTTGTATTTGTATAATATTTTCAGGTTATGCCTCAGATAGAGATGATGTGTGGTGCATTGCACAGCATGTGATACGACTTTCCTACTTGTTGAATTGTATTAACTGGGTTTCTAGCTTTTATTAACAGCATTCTCTCTGACTGTCTGTGATGCAATGCTCTGTTATACTGCATTTCTGTGTAATGTTTATGGTTTCTATAGCTGTGGCATCATTATGATGGTATTAGGAAGAGTTGGATTAGTTTGTGTCCTGTAGGACAGCACTGAAGGCCTAGGTGGGAAATGCACGGCAATGTTAAAGTGACGTTGTGCAGTTTAAAACGTCATGTTTTCCTAGTGTCTTGTACTGGTAATTAAAGTAATATCACATGCAGGTGACAGGAAGAAAACAATCACCCAGAACACCTCCACAACAAAATAGTCATGTGCTAAAAAGAAATAGTTCACCCAAAAATAAAAATTACCCCATTTGTGGCAAGAAGCCTGAATTCAGCTCTCTCACGAACGCTCAGTCAGTGATATGAGTGATCATTTTAAAACTAGAAATATATCTATATATATTTTTTTTTACTAAAACCCATTGATCTGCTTCAGAGGACAGGTGTTAACACCCCGCAGGCATGCAGGTTAGTTTTACGACGGATATGTATGTGGTTTATGGAGCTTCAAAACGATGGCCTCTATCCACCAGCATTACCAAGCTTGGAAGAGACGGGATAAAACTCACTGTGTTTGTCTGAAAGAAGAAAGTCATATACACCTAGGATGGCTTGGAGTTGAGTAAATTATGGGCTAATTTTCATTTTTGAACTATTCATTTAAACGTGCTTAAAAAGCTTAAGCTTTAAAATGCTTACGTAAAAAGCAGGTAGAAGTATTAGTCGTTAAATGGGCGACCAGCGCTGCTTCTTTAGTGTCTCTATTTTGGAATAGGGAAAATAATGTGTTGCTCCATATGGGGAATGTTTCAGAGAAATGGCATAATGCACTTGTTGTTCACAGTGGGAGTGTTGAGGAGCCTCGGCGACACTTTTTTCTGTTTTCACAGCCTAGCCAGGTGTTCTGAGGTGATTATAGGAATAAAGGAGAGTCACTAGTCTTCATTATCCTGTGGCTTTGAGACGTTAGTCACATGACGTCATTTTAAGGCTCAGCTGATTGGCTTCTACATTTTGAACAAAAAAGATAAGCAAATGGGATTGAGAACGATGACCAAAACACATTCTTGAAGGATTAAAAAATTTGCATCAACGGCCCCGACTCTTACAGTCCAAAACCACTTTCAGTCGATAACATTAGCCAGTTTTGATATTTGTAAGCTTTTGAACGCTTTATGATGGGTTTTTTTTACATAAGCGGTCACTTTTTCCGTCTGTTTTGATCCAGAGATTCTGTACGTTTTCAGAAGATGCGTAACAGCGCCCCTACCGTATATCAGTGAAACCACAGAGAGATGGAAAGTTCAGTCAACGGCAGGGAAAGCGATTAAAATGCCATCAGTAGCAAGGAAAGGGTTAAAGACCGGCCATTTGGAGCATCTTAACAATTCCTCAGCTGTAGCTGTTTTGCGTGGATCACGAGCTAGATTTAGGATGTGGAAGGGCAAAGTGTCCGGTAACATAATCATGAAACACAGGCGCTTTAATTAGAGCAGAATGGCACATTGTTAGCTTAATGGCGTTTTAATCAGTGCTAATGTGGTTGCGACTGGACTGGTAATGTGCCCTGAACAGTCACTTCAGAAGCCGTTCCTTATTTAAAAGACAGAGAAACCAGTTATTGCTTACTTAAATGCAGTTGAATGTTTATCACAAGTGTAAATGTCCAGGGAGAAAAAGGCAGGCAAATGTCTTACGTGTTGATTCTGCGCTTGCGCAACCACAGCAAGGAGCTTAATGCTACTTATAAATGTCTCAGAAATGTCAACGCATCAGATGTAATATCAAGCGAACGCTGTCGGATCTTTTCTACAGTCACGCCAAAATAAAAGTTTGGTTTAGCTTGAAGAAATTGTTTCAGAATACTACTAAAACCTGTTTATATTCTAATATCATTTGATTTAAAAATAAAATGAATGAAATGAATGCTTTGTTATCATTTGATTACCAGAAATTTTTAAGCACATTACAGTACATAGATTATCTGGGGAGAGAGAAAAAAGTTTGACTCTTTACATTTAATTAAACCATTTGAATGCAACGCGAAAAATAACGATAATAATAAAATTATTTTTTTGTTACACTTTCAATAAATGGCTGTTAACTTGTGCAACTTTCAAGATTTCAATTGATTAGAATTTCTTTTTTAATTAAGACAATTTCATTTACCCATTTAAACCAGAAAATCTAATAATAATGAAAAAAGTCATCTGGAAAAAAACTAAACTCACTAAACTTTTTGATTTGAATGTGTCCTGTCTTGATCCATGTTTTAGTATGCTCCTCATCATAGAGCTTTGTAGAGGCTTTTAAGGACGGGTAGAATATGTCATCTCAGTTCTTTTGCTGGCCTTTTGAAGCTTACTGAAATCATCTGGCCAGAAGATGTGAGACTAATAGAGGAAAACTGGAGTCACATTCTGAAGGAACGATATTTTCTTGTGTGTTGTATTTATTAAAGCGTTTAAAGGAATGCCAATCTACACTCGTTGGAAATGCGTGCCTGGGACAACATTTCAGCAAAATGATACAAGGCTTCCTCCAGCTCCTCATGTTTCAGAAATAATCAGCGAGTCTTTCGATGCTTTATTATGCTGGTTGTTCAGTGTATTACAGTAATCAAGAAATGAATTAGAAGTTAATGCTTAATCTATATAGTAATTATATAAATAAGTTGTTCAAACCTTATACTGAACCTAACCTATATTGTTGGCAACGTGAGATAAAAATGCATTTGCTAATCATATGTAGCTGTTTATATGTTCAAATGACAGATTGATTGATTTCAGATGCAGACCTGCAGACCTCTATCTTTTAGTGATTCAGCATCTAGATGAGGATTCCGTGCTAATCTAGAAAAAGTAATATTTAAAGCATCAGTCAGCTTCGAGTGTGGTTTGCCTCTGGTCATAATATTTTCAATTTAAATAAACTACCAACTTGTATGCAAAAGCCTGTTAGACTGCAATAAACCCTGTGATGTTTGAAGGGTCTGAAGACCACTTTAGCGGTTGTTTTTAGGTGATTTTTACGATGCTGCTTTACATTAAATTGACAATTAAATTGTGCAGTGCAGTAGAACCATGCTTGATTGGGTCTGAAATGACCCCAGGCCTCGTACACACACATCCACGCACATTCTGGCTCGGCACAGTTGTTTGCACGTTAGCTTTACCTTTAACTACGCTCCCGTCAGTGTTGGGTGTAAGGCAGGCGTAAGATGGACTCATGATTATAAACTGCATCTCTCATAAGTTGACATCACACACACGATGAACGACTGCAGCGGGCGACAATGACTTCTGCACTGCAGAATCATCATCACCTTTAAACTTGGTAAAAGTCACGACAGTAATGAGTCTCGGGACCGGATGCACGATTCCCCGCGTGAGGTCTGGCCCGGTCTGATGGCTAAAGCAGATGAAATATAAATGAACTATTTATTGCGGGCGTACGATTAGATCTTCCTTTATCGTGCAATAAGAGTTTGTTGGAACCAGAGCAATTGACCGCAGCACAACAGGCAAGGACGAGCGTCTTTAATGTTAGCTGGTCATAACGGAACCTGTTTATCCATTAACATGAGATTACGCTTTACTGTTCATAAAGATTTTCCATTAATCGTACCCTTGACTGGGTCTGGCACGGTGTAACTCTCCGGGTAAATAGGACGGGGATTCTGGGAAGGTAAATTACTTGCCACTTTTATTGCCAGTCCCAAGATGGGTATTCCAGAATGCAGAAGGCAGCATATGCCCGCCTAATCTGTTCCCACAGCTGTGCCAGGTGTCAGGCTGCCAGAGCTTTCTGCAAGGGCACGGGGCACTGCGCTACAGCTCACAGTCGTTTTAGGTCTCAACATACAAGATGCACTGGAATAATGTTGACATTTGTGACACTAATTGTACACGTCGTCTACTGGTAACAAAGAAAGAAAGTCGTGACGATATGCAATTCTTGCATGCAAAAAATAATAATATATAAAAATGAAAAAGAACAATTGATATAGGATGCACATACATGCCGTGGCCTGTAGACTTTTTAAAACTTTTTATAGTAGTGACTGAAACAGGTTTATGTAGTGGAAACAATTTCTGCATGTCTACAAATTATAATGGATCATTTTTTGCAAAAGTGGAAAAGTATTGATGTATAAATGTTTCCTCTGCAAAGACAGAGTGTAACAATAATATAAAGGGGGTTTGAATGTTGGGAATGTAAACATTTTGATTTTGGATGGTAGGCACATTATACATATAATATCTAGTAAAGTTTTGTTGATGCAAAAAAATGTTTCAGTAAAACAATAATAGAAAGTCAGCGCCTCAAGTCTAACCAAGCTGTGTGTAATAAAGCTATTTAATAAATGTAGTGTGTAATAAAGTTTTCTGGGAGACTTTCAGATGCTGTGTTTCAATGGTGATTCCTAAAAGTCACTTAAGTTAACTTGATCTGACATTTGACACACCAACATCACTTATCACTTCTGACCGTTAGTGACAGCAGTTCAACAACTAAGACTGTCATGCATTTCTGTCATTGGACATCTATCTTCTAGACCCCTACCAACATGGCAACTAGTATATTATTGCTAAATTATACACAAACAGAAATGAATTGCATTAGAAAATGAACATTATAGTTACGATTTAAGACATGAAGACAGGAAACATAATTTTTGTAACAAAGGTCACAACTGCTCTGATGATATAGATATATTTTTGCACACTCTTATCGTAAATGAACTAACTACTGCTCCTGCTGTCAGAGAATCATCAGCCTCGTCAGTTCTGACATCATTTGTATTAGAAAGAGATTTACATTGCTGGAAGAGAAAGTGAAAATCAAAAGGGAGTGTGTAATGATCTTTAAATCTTCCAAGGATTCTGAAAGTCACTCAGGTCTGACGGGAATCAAAGCAGTTTTGTGCCCTTTTTTTCTTCTTTAGATCCGCGTTTTGTGTTTGTACCCAACAAACAAAAATTATAACGGCACTTTGCATTGCAAAATGAAGTATTCTTTAAGCTGGACAAAGAACATTGACAAAATATACCTTTTGGAAAAGCCGCTCCCTCGGGGGGCAAAGGAAGTTCAGCACATAGAAAAGGCTGAAGATACAGCAACAGCAACCAGAAGACAGCTGACGTTTTGATTCACGGTGACATGTAGACAGTGACAGTATTCCTTAATAAAAGGAAACAAATTTCACACACACTTAAAGTCAAGAATTCTAGAAGACACTATGTCCTGCTGCATGGATTTATTTGTTTGGTCGGAATCTTCCTTTGCAGAGAAGTATCCCTGTAATGACAGTAGGGACATCTCTTCTTTCCCCACCTAGTGAACGAAAACGAATGAGGGCATCTATACCGTGCGCGCTATATGCAGAGAAATCCTGAAATGATCTCCTCAAAAGCACAATTCTTTTACAACTGAAGAAAGACAGATATGAACGTCTTGGAAGACGAGGGGGTGAGTGCGTTATACGTGCACTTTTGCTCTGGAAGCGAACTACTCCTTTAAGTATATGTGTTCAATCTGCTTGTACTTGTAGTATTGTAATAATTCTATCATTAAACGTTTTACTCTTTCTGCTTCTCCTCGTTATCTCCTCACAGATTTGCTGGCTTTCGCCTCACAACAGCTCTTGATCGTTTCACACACGCATGCAGTATGTTTTTTAGCACTAATGTTAAAAGCATTTACACTGACCACGGATACAGCTGTCTGTTCTGAGAGTGTCTTTAAGTTGCTAGATAGTGAATAAGCTATGACTTATTCATGTCTTTGTGAAATTGCTAGAGTACTGTGAATGGTTGCTATGGTGTGGCTATATTTAAATACTGTTAATACTACTGAGGTCATATTTAAGTACTGCTTTGCCAGTCTGAATCAAAAGAGCACAACTTTAAGCTAAACTGCCTAAATAAATGAGTTTTTGTGTCTCCTTCCCTAACAGCGTTATGTTACACGGCCACAAACACAAACGACAGACCTGCTTACAGAGGTTTAGCGTTGTTCCTCAGTCAAAATAAGAAAATTCAGTATGCAAACAAGAACACAAACGACAAATTGTATTAAAAAAGAGCCTTTACGACTCAAACGACGCCTCTAAAAGACACCATTAGTAAACGCAACAGTCTCGACTCTAGCGTCACTAGACCATAGTTACGAACTTAAATGATTGTCGTAGGAATATCTATGCATGTTAAAGAAAGAAAATATTCATTTTAAATTTACGTTTGAATAAGAGGGAGAGGTTCAAGTTTGCCAAGTTCCTGCCTAGATTGAAAAAAAACCAAAACAATAAAACCGTAATTTCACAGACACTCACCGACTGCCACCAACAACACCTCACCAATAGAAAGCTTCTCAGTTTGTAAACTTATGGAAAAAAGTCATCAGTCTTTTATCGGCCAAACCAAGTGGCATTGTGAACACTACTTCACTACTTTAAGGAACATTTCCATGCACCGTATCATATTACACATGGCCAACCAAGACAATATCTCATTTAAACAGTCAAACTGTTACATTTTCCAGTGATAATGTTTCATAAAAAGACTTGCCGCTCAAACGGGTGAATAAAATGTGTTGTAATAATGGCCACCAGAAGTAGTCGGAGCAGAGATCAAGATCCCATAATGCACGGAAAACAATATAATGATGGAAAAACACATGTGAATTATGGCCTACGGACAGTTTGTGGTAAAATTTATGTTCGTAGGTTGTATGGTATGGTTAATACACAGATATTTTTTCGTGTGCTGATTGGCTGCATCTGATGTGGCTGAAGAGGGAAAAAATTGGTTATCATTTCTGTGGATATGCATCTGTTTTTTGTTCGTTTTGATCCGTTCAAAGGTAGCACGGGACTGTTTTATTCTGTGAAGCTCCTTGGCGCCTCTTCGTTTTGAGCGAGATTGTGTCATTAGGATAGGGAGATAGGGAGCACTGTCATCAAAGAGCGGATTCAGAAGCATCCTAGCAGCTTTGACAAATTGATTTTGCCAGTAGATGCGCTTACTCTCCCAGAGTGCTTTGCTTCCAGTGGCAGTAAGGGACTGTGTAACGTGCTTCTCACTCCTTGCACCGAGCTGGTTCTACTCCCACTCCGCAGTGTGTGATTTAACATTAATCAAAATGACTTCCTAATCTCACCCTCAGTCGGCTGCGGAGCGCCATTTCCCACTTCACAGGTGTGAAAGCCAGGCGTATCTAACCGTTATGTGTGACCTAGTGTGTCTCATTCTCAGATTCCCCTCTTGTGGGAGGAGAAGGGCTAACGCTATCTTTGATGCGTCCTTGTGGTGGCGGACGCCGTCCCTGGAATGAGGAGGAGGTGAGGAGTTGTAGTAATGAATATATATATTTTTCCGGAGGACTTTTGCGCGGCTAGACGTGATCTAAATGCGTGCGTTTTAATATGTCCAGTACTGGAGATCAGCAGTTCAGCCTCTTCAGGAGATTCAGTGACTGGCTTAAATCATCATCATCATCATTATAAAGAGAATCCAATTAAACAAATAATGCAATGTGTATATTTTCAATTAGGTCAAACTAAATACCAGTGTAACACTTTACAATAATGTTCTATATTTAATGAATTAGCTAACGTTAACTTGCAGCGAGCAATACATTCGTTAAAGTAATTATTAATCTTAGTTAATGTTAAATCGTGGTGCAATTGTTCATTTTCGGTCCATGTCAGCTTAGTACTCCGTGAGCTACAGAACAAAACCACCGTCTGTGAACACACATCCAGAAATATAATATGATAATAATATCAGCATTAATAATAAATCAGAGCATTAGTATCATATCTGAAGGATCACGTGACATTGTGAGGGAGTAATGATAATGAATATTACTATATAATTACTAAATTACAGGACTATGTTTGAAAGTATATAAAAAACCCCATTAAATCACATTTCACAGTATTACTGTTTTTACAGTATTCATATTGTACTGTATTTTTATTCAATAAAACCAAAACCACCTTAATGCATGAGCATTACACCAACAAGCTATATTTAAATCAGGCTGAAGTTATTTTATTGTTCTTTTACAACATGTCCGTCCAAAGATTTAATTAACCTGATTGAAAAGCACTTCCGAAAGTTTCAAGTGTGGCTGGAGTTGTACGGTTGCGGTCGTTATTGGATTTGGGCTAAGTGAAAACGAGGGTGAACAAATGAAGGAAGGCCGTTGTGCGGCAGAGAATGCCATACAGCATCAATCCAATCAAATAAACTGTCAATCCAGTCAAGCCTTCCGTCCCGCAATCAATGAAGAGAGAAAATGTGCCATATGCAAATCAAAATGGCATTTTGGCCGGCGCTGGTGTCTATTAGCATAACTCATTCAAGGGCCACAGAGCAGCTGCGGAGAGCCGCTCCTGTCATGGAGCAGTTGTTTTATGGAGGTCCTGTCACACTCCTGGTTTTAATTGACATTAAAAATCAGTGAACGGCATACTAATTCTTTGTGCACCTGACTGCAGAGCGCCATTAGCACATGTGCAGCAAAGCTCGTCCTGCCTGTGAAACTGATGAGGAAACAATACGGTACATTCTCTCTTCAAGTTCAAGACACAGCGGTGATGAAATTATGATACTGATATGACATCATATGATATGATATGGTCCTGAAATAAGTCGTAAAAGAACGTTTCTTATTATGTTATTATGTTTTGGTTTATTTTTTAACCTAATCAGTGCAGTTTGAGATCAATTGGAATGCACAATGAAAAAAACGTGATTTCGAGAAATCTGTTTAATTGTTGTCATATTATAACACTATTATAACACAATTATGTACAATAATATTTTTGTTGTTGTTGAATAACATACATCTATGTGCATTGCTTCATTTAATTTTGTGTATGGACTGAGACAGAAAGCAGAAGATAAATGAGGATAATTAACAGACAGAAACTAGTTCATAGTTCTGTCTAATTTTGATTATATTCATTGGATTTGTAATAGGGACGAAATATGTAAGATTGCAAATAAAACCTATGCGACCAAAAAGTAAATAGTAAATGTTAGTTAATGTTGCTATATCACAAACGTGCTTTGCAAAGTGCATCCGCAATAACAATATGATGCATGTATCTACACTATACTGTATTACTGTACTGTATTTTAGCACGACTACAACAGACGCAAACCTGGCACAAAATGCATTTTCATCCAGGAAAAGCGCTTTGCGGATCATATTTACATATTGTTTACTTTTGATCGTTTTAGCAAAAGCTTCAGTGATGAAAGCGCTGAAAAATAACTCCCAGCAGTCTCTTCTGACCACACATCACACGCCCCGGTATCTTGCTTTTGAGGCCCGCGTTACACAGAGATAAAATATTGACTGATGCACATTTTTATCTTCATAGTGCTTTTTCCCCATGGGTCAGAGAGGTTTTAAAGCCCTAACTGAGAATTGTTCTGGGTCATGCAAACATATGAGCATTGCTTTAGACCTTCTCCCAATTAATGGATTTGACTGGATCTACATGTGAGTAACGAGTTGCATAATTTTCCTCGTTTACACATTTTAGTTTATCATACCTTTTCCATTCAGCACTCTTAAAATGAATTCATTTACACAGCTTCTGTTCGCATCCACGGCCTGAAGAATAAAGAAGGATTCTTTCACTGTGAAAATGTGATGTATATTTCAAGCGACTCAAGTTCCCAGTACTAACGTTATTTAAAGGCAGAGTTTACCCCAAAATTAAGACTGCCATCATTTATTCACCCTCGAGATATTGGAAAGTTCATAACCGAACAGTCAATGGTAGCCATGGACTTCTATGGTATTTTTCTCACAGAAACGACTTCAGAGTAAGTGACTGTTTTGGGAGAACAATGGCTTTCATGCATTTACTAAAGTTATCTAACAAAGAGCAATACATTTGCTACAGTGAGCTCAGATGCATTAAACAATATTAACAGATCATGGAAAACGAACTTATGCTTCAAAATGATTTTTCTTTGCTAGTTTTCAGATCTCTTTCCTTTCAGATTTTTCTGTTTAATAAATGGAAATGTCTGATTACAATAAATCAGTGAAATAAATTTGTCTTCAGCAGCTTTAAGAACTATTCCTTTCGATTTCAGCCATCATAAAATTACCTAAACTTCAATTTTATCGATTTTTTTTTTATGTAATTATTTTGCTTTGACAGAATGCAGATTGTTTCTTGATGTGCAAAGATTGCTTAGACCTTGTAGATGTACTGTAGATATTAAATATCTGATATGTAACGGTCGACCCATTTTTATCTGACATTTCCTCATTCATGCTTGAGCGTCTCTGACCGATTGGGGACTTGGTGACAAAGGGAGGGTGGGCTGTGCATAAACCATATCCATTCAGGGTCAAAACCTTAAAAGGTGACTCGTGGTGGGCATCGCAAAAAAAGAAAAGAGAAAAAAAAAACCTGAGCGAAAACAAAAAAAGTGAGTGGAGAGAGGGGTGCAGAGTTAGAGGAAAAGAAAGTAGGTCGACTGGGTCACTTTGTGGATGAAGAGAAGCGTTAATGGAGTGCTACATCCTGTTAAGAGGCAGACGAGAGAGATAAAGGTACAACGAAATAAAAGCTGGATGTCAGAGCCACCTCAAGGAGAGTCAGAGTCACTGGCGCCGATGGCTTCACGTGAGGGGTCGAAAAGTAGAGTTTGGGAACACCACTCTTTCGTCTACACAGAGCATTAAGGGCTGGATCTAATCCAGACCGAATGATTGTAACAGAAATGAAGGCGGTAATGGGTGAAATAAATAAACCATGGAAAGAGTTAGCATGCGCACAGCTGTTTTTACCAGCCTGACATGAAAGTGATAATGGCAAAATTCTTCTGATGTGCTTTGACAGGAAGCGTTCACGAGTACAAAACTGCCTTTGTGCTTGTGCTAGTTCACACGAAATCGCTGCGTAGGAGCCATTTCGCTCTGACTGTTGATTTATGATCTGTTCACACCTGAGTTGTCAGGAGAAAAGGTAATAAACACTGTGTTTGAATGGAGGGTGTTTGTGTGCAGGGGTGAGTTTGCTTTTCAATCCACAAAACTCAACAATCACATGATGCGGGGAGGGCGAAGAGATTGCCGGGCCATTTCTGAACTTGGCACCATGGTAAATTGCGTTGGTTCAGCTTAGTTAGCTGCGAAAGCCCTGTCGTTAAGTCATTTTTATCTAAACCTAAACGCACTTTTCCCAACAACCCACAACTACTAGTAAAAACAATGGTAACACTTTATAATAGGAAACACTTATACTTTCTTAGTTTGTTGCTTATTAATAGTTAGTGCGGTAGTTGTTAAGTTTAGGTATTGTGAGGGTTAGGGATGTAGAATAAGGCATTAATATGTGATTAATTACTACTAATGGCTAATATTTTCGTAATGTGCATGCTGATAAGCAACTGGTTAAGAGATCGGAAAATAAAGGTTTACCAAAACAACCAACTTAACTTTGCTCTGTGTTCACTCCATATGAAAAGTATTTTAGTAGGCCTGTGTAAAGTAGTATGCCAATCTACAGACAGTAGTATTTTTAATTCAAGGTACAATTCACACTATTAATTAACTATTAAGGCTTCTAACTCACTAAACAACTTGTTAAGTTTTAGTAAGGTAGTTGTAAAGTTTAGGTATTTATTGGCTTAAAAGAGGTAGAATGTCATGCACAGCATAATTAACAGCCGATATCTTAATAATATTGTCTGTTTATTATCACTTGACGCACACGTTCTGCATGAAAGTATTCAACATTTCTGATCCTACCCAATAGGATTAGAATACTTAATAACCAACTATTCACAAGGAGTTTATTGAGGCCAATGCCATAGTTAATGATTTGTTAAGAGCGACAACTGGACCTTAAAAGGACCTCACATTTTTCCCGAGCAGATTTCTCATCAGTTTAGAGTATGTTTGGCTCTGGCTGTTACTGCACCTTTAACAATGGTTTAAAATGGATTTGGGGAAAGGAGAGATGCTGAAAGTTTTGTCAACACCACAGCTGCGAGCTAAGAGTGTAAAACCAGCCTTCGCTTCGGCTTTTACAGCAGGTGACTGTTCTGTGTATGTTTGTGCGAGAAATACACAATGTAGGTGTTATTACAGCTGAAAATGTGATAGACGCGTGCTAGAGCAGCACTTCCTCTGTGCAGACTCTAATCATCCTCGTTCATTCTGTCGTTCTTCTAAGGAGCGCTACGTCTTTGTAGATTAAATAAAAGTCACCGGAATACGTTTTAACCTTTGTCTAATACTGTCCTGGGAGTCAATGTGTTAAACGAGCTCTGAAAGATACGTCTATGTCTTTATTTTTATAAGTGATATAAAATAACTAATTAATTTGTTAAATAGTTGCTCTGAGATACACGAACAGGATCATCATTTACTCGCCCTCAACTGATTTTTGGATAAAGCGAAATTGGATGAAAGTGAGTTTAGATAAAATGCCACGCTAGATGATATCATCCCAAATTACGGAGTGATGTGCTTAGATTATTGCACTTGTATTTAGAGATTAAAGAGTTAAATGTCACCCGTGGCTGTAGGCATGCAAAAAGTAAAACGAGCCAAATACCGAACCTTGTGGGACCCCTGATAAATATGTGGTACGAGACGTGTGATGTGACGGTTAGTTATGTAAATGAGAAAAATGTCGATGAATAATCTTTATAATCTTATTACTATCTTGTGTAACATTCAAACACGTCAGCACCGCATTCACAATGTTTTACATTCAGATCTCCCTAATTTAGGGTGACCATCAAAGTACACGCAGATGGTCTAGCACCTGTTTCCCTGCATCTGAGAGGTTACTGCTTTCGCCGTTGTCGCACAGTGACAGGTTTACAACCTTTTTTCCCCTCAGATTTGAGGATAAACATTACAGGCTTTGGTAGTTCCTTTAATAGCAATACTAAATCAGACAACTTACATTTTAATGTAAGGTTGAAGACGGAAAGATGCTGATGATAAAACTCCTGAATAGTTAAGATGCAACGTACTGTATATCAGCACTTCTAGACGAAGCATTTATTAACTGTGGGATTATCTTTTAAATCATAACGCACAGGGTTTATCCTGAGTGCTTGCAGTATGAGACGTGCATGTAGCCGAGCTCTAGGACTAGTTTGATAAATGGCTATGTGTGTTAGCATGAACGTGCAGCATATCTTTGTGTTAATATACATTTCTCACCAGGATATTTAATCACTCGAATTTAGATGTGGCCATAACAAAAGCCTTCCATCTACATCATTATTAATGTATTATTATCATTATTAATCCAATCTTAAGTGTCACGTGATTCTTCAAAAATCATTCTAATGAGTTTTAATTAATTACTGTAATGCTCAATTATTATTGTTGCTCAGATAAAAATAATGTTTTATTATGAAGGTCTCGCTTTACAAAAATTATGAATATTGTAAAAAAAATTGAAAATGAGTCCCATAGACGAATATTAAAGTTGAGACATTTCCTCAGTGTTAACATACATTCTATCTTGGCCTATAATAAAGAGAAAAGGTTATATACTGTATGGGAATCAGTTAGAGGTTGACTAATAGTTAGGAACAGTTCACTCAAAAATGAAAAATCTGTCATCATTGGGTCACCATTGACTTCCATAGTATCTTTTCCTACTATGGGAGTCAATGGTGACCCAAAACAGCTTCTTTCAAAATACCTTCCTTTGTGTTCAGAACAAAGAAATTCATACAGGTCTGGAATTACTTGAGGATGAGTCAATGTTCAAGAGCCAAATTATAAAAAAATATTTTTATTATTATTACTATTATTGCTTTGAAATGGTATTATTTTTAATAGTGTAATAACACTAGTTATTACACAGTCCCTCTTTACCGAGCTGAGACTGTGAGGCATCATGAAATCTCCAGCATTCCTTTGTGTAGAAACACAGATGGCAAGAATCCCGAGGTTCATACAAACCTGTAGAAACTCAGATAGACGTCTTCACTGAAGAGCAGTGAGCAGTAGATCTGCATTGTGAAGGCTAAACCAAAAGAACGCTGGGTAAATGTTTCAATTCAGTCACTCATCAAATCAAATGTTTCAATTTCTATCAAATTTCAGAGCAGTTGAGATTTTTACCAACTCACTGGGCACATAAGCATGTAACTTTAACAGAGTCAAGGAAGGGCATGCAATAAAATACTAATGAGACAACAGTGAAAAATCAAACATATTTTCTGTCTTTATGTTAGTGGGTGTATTTTTTCAACTCAAAAAATTGTCAAATTGTTTTTTTTCTCAATTCATAAACCCCGTCCACATCTTCAAATCTGAAAATCAATACCTTATTACTTCTATCTCCACTGCCCCTCTGCACTAACTCAGAAATATAGCAGAAGACCTCAAAAATGTATCAACAATAATCTTTAAATATCTGTTTTTCTCGAGCGAAGAACATTGGGTCGAATTCAGATAAACTCAGTCTAGCCCAAGACAGGTAATATTCCTTAAAGATTAAGATTCCTCTAAAACGTTAGATTAGATTTTTCTGCTATACCATATGAGCACACAAATCATCGGCCTAACTGTCCCGTTCCTCTGAGTTTCACAGCTACCTAACTAGCTGTGCCAGTCCTGCTGGTAAACAACTGAAGAAACATACAGCAGCAGCAGCCTTTTTAGAGCCTATATCCATCATATCCAGTGCTAGGACGTGTAAGTTTTAGTGAATAACTTCAACTTTAAGAAAATGAACTATACTAAACAGGAACATTGGGAATTTCTTTGTGTCATATTAGTGTGTTCTTCACCGAATTAAAAGTAAGCTTACTGACACACGTCATTTTTTAAAGAAATAATATAAAAAATCATTTAAATGTTATACTAAAGGCAAATTGTAACACTAGATAATTGTGACTGTGCACAGTGATGAGGAACAGATGAAGTCATTTTAACCGCTTTTTAATTACACTTTTTAAATGATGAATAATTATAATACAATTCAAATGAAAATACCAGCAGCTCGTTTTTCAGTTTCAACAGGGCATGCTCTATGTATTCATTTCTTGTTTCCACGTTTTTCCATTTTGAGCAATATATAGATTTTTCTGGACTTTCCATCTCTGAATCTTGAAATATTTCTGTAATCGCTTTTGTTTATAATGTGGACTGTTAAACCCCAGTGGGTTTAAAAAACAATGTCTCTGTGTGGGAAAAAAAAATAATACAAAAGAGAACAGTTCGTATCATTAAAACTAACTTAGATGCTTTATTTAGCTGCAACCAAATTACAGTAAATTGCATGAAACCATTGTAGAAACTATAACCCACACCTCACACTAGTCACGGGTGCTTTGAAAGCTTTGATTAGCTGAGCGTTTCTGTCTTACTAACAGAGAGTGAGTGACAGACTCAAAACTGTTCTTTTTTTTTCCTTGACTCTTCAGAATTATTCAGCCTTTACTAAGCATGGCTGGCTGGTTGCTTCGGTAGCGGCCGGTAATAATGTGCAAGCAGCAATCAGTCACATCCTGTTACAGTCCACAGCTGTGTTCCAATTTAATGGCTGCAACCTTCGAAAGCTGCATTCCAAGACCAACAGCGGCATGACAAAAAACTGTCCCACTTTAAAGGGTTCTCCAAATGTGGCCTTGCAGTGCATCCTTGCAATATCCCAAGATTCGTTGTCGTCAGGAATAAACGAGACTAATGCTCATCAATGCAAAAATGATAGACGCCAATGGTCTGTGAGCCTAGTTCTGCTCAAATGTTCACACACCCCTTGCTAATTTTGCAAGAAAGTTAATTTTTCATCATACGATTGCTTGTTTTTGGTTAGTATTGTTTCGAATCTGCTATTTAACAATGCAGATGTAGTCCATAAACCGACCAGGATCAAGATGCCTAGGAAATACGTGTTCCTACATTTCTGCAAAACTCAAAAAAACATACCCACTTGTATATGCAAGAATAGTGGCCTTTCCAGTTGGAACGAACACTTAAGGCATTAAAACTGACTTTTATACAAATTCTGATTTACAGGGACAGATTTTCAATTAAGAAAAGGCTACTTTTAAAAGCACTTTTTAGCACCACAGACGTTTTAGCACCACAGACCCTTTAAAAACGCTGCAAAACGTGCAGTGAAGTATGTAATGCCAATGTCGCAGAAACCACAAGCTTATTTTTATCAGTAAGCCTGGGCTGCCCGCAAGAAAAAAATAATTTACAAAAGTTTTCATCCCCCTGAACTGTAATACTCTGTTGTTACCTTAATGATCCACGGCTGTTCATTGTTCAACCGCCCGTTGATCTTCTGTGAAGCATCTTCTTTCCGGCTGGCACTGTATGATTTAAACATCTCTCTTTTCAAACTGATGGCAATTGAGTGAACACAACTATTATAAAAGAAGAAAACCTTATTTGATCAAGAAGGAAGCGCCATGTACCCCCGGGTCTTTTGATTGAGGATTTTATGATCAATAATGATCAATGACTTTTTAAAACAATATTGTAAATGCTGTACCTTTAACCCAGAAACGATGTAAAAATCAGACTGGACTAAAAGCCAAAGGCTCACAGGGAACTTTGCCTCTTCGTTTCAGAGGTCCGTTGGCTTTATGCACCGCTGTTAATGCATATGTATGCGTGTTAGCCCTGAGAAAAGAAGAGAAAGATGCCTTTGAGAGTTGTGGGAAGTGAATTCCCTATGATGCCTGCTCCATTAGGAAAACATGATGCCCCCAAACTACTCCATCTCTACTGCACCAGCACACTTTCTCTCACCCTTTTCTTTTTTCCCTCTGTCTTTAGGGACCTTGTGAAATATGTTGAAAGCAGGCCTCAAAGGCCTTTAGAATTGAAAAACAAATAGCATAATTCAGGAGAACGCCACCACTTGCAGCTATTGGATCCACGTGCCGTTCCCCAATTTTTCATTTCTTACTTTTTTAAAAATAATTTGGGGCAAGTTTCATAACACTATTATGCCACCAGCTGAAATTCGAAGTTTGGCAGAGAACTCTTATTCATCCTGTCTCTCCACAATTAGCACATGGCGTAAATAATTTATTTACTCTCTGAGTTTTTTCTGCCACCAAAGTATCCGTACTCGAACTCTGCATTTTCGAGTTCTTATTCTGGTGTGTCACGGGACCGCACGATATGTAAATAAATATATGTTCAAAAAGTACTGCGTCACTATCCGATTTAGCCTGATGGAGAAAACTGCAGCCCAGTATCACGTGATGAGCAGGATAACAACATCATCAACATAAGAAAACCCACATCCAATTTCAATTAGAGGTCAATTTAATACCAATTACCATTTATCTTCATTTTAATTTAAAATAATCACCTCACTGAGCTAATATGAGATAGGAAAAGGCGCATTCAAAGTCAGGTCGGTTGCATCTAATGCTAAATCAACTATCTTTACTCTCCAAGTCACAGATTCTGTTACTACATGGGTTTATTGGTGCGTTTGTGTAAATAGCCTTTCTCAATGAGACGGACTGGTTGCTTTTATTTTCACAGTCATTTTAATAGTAGTAGTTTTATAGTAGAGTTTAATGTTGCTGTACACGTTGCTCATCAATCATATTAAGGCAGTCTCATAATCTGGTGTGCTGGTCCTCAGCACGCACTGCAGCATTAATAAATGTTTATTTTGTTTTCGTTTTATACGTTTATCTTCACGTCTGTTGTCTTTATATGCTGAGTAAAATAAATCAATGGATGCTACACAATTCGTCAAAATAAAAGCAGCCACGATGTGTATTTTACATTTCCAAATTTCTGCGTACAGAAATCTACAGACTTTCACCAATACTCCACCA
Source organism: Puntigrus tetrazona (assembly GCF_018831695.1). Lineage (NCBI taxonomy): Eukaryota > Metazoa > Chordata > Actinopteri > Cypriniformes > Cyprinidae > Puntigrus > Puntigrus tetrazona. Next base: position 17,092,546 of record NC_056719.1, read on the forward strand.
AAACAACAGAGGATTTTTGTAACCAGTATGCGCAGGTACATATATATTGATAATTAAAAAATAATAACGATAAAAACATTAACACAAAAATAATTAGTAAATATTAATAAATATCAAAATTAAGTCCCACTTTATATTAGGTGGCCTTAACTACTATGCACTTACATTTAAATTAATAATTTAGTACAATGTTTTTACATTTTTAAAAATACCTATAGATCATCATTTTTTCACAATACTCGTTTTAACAATTAGGTAATTTTGGAAAGGAAATGGGTTTAACTGCCACAAAAGTAGGCTTCATTTTCTTCTGTTAATACATAAAGACTTTTTGTTAAAGCAAAATGCTTCCAAAGTAAAAGACTGTCTGTCTTTTTAGAGTTTTTTGTGCTCGCATTCAATAGCATCTCTCTCGAAGTCAAAGCGAAGAAGCTCATATAGATTTATTTGCTAGGAACCGTCTTTGTGTCTGTAGTGACAGTGATGGATGGCCTATTGACAGCATCTTTCACCGGCGAGTTGTTGTGAATAATTACTACAGATGGAGGAGTGTGTCGAACACTAAGGAATATGGATTAAGCAGAGCTGGAGTAAAGGAAGGCTTCACGTGGTCTTATCATGATTTTAGCAGGTTATCAATGGTGACCTCTGCGCAGACGCCATTCATCAGTCAAGATGTTCAGATAATCACTGACAGAATGATCTTTTTTGTGCAGGTACACCGGAGTTAAACATCTATTAGAGCTCCAGTTGAAACCCTGAACAATAACACACCAGTGAACCAATTGATTAAATGCGCTTGATTCACAAACTTGCATCCACGAGGCGAAATTAACTGCTAATTATCTCACCCTCAGGCTATCCGAGAGCTATCCAAGAAGATTTTTAGCTGAAATCATGGTCCTTGGTGATTAATAATGTGTAGTACTCACTTTGAGAGTATTATAAAAAGCAATCAGGCAACACAAAATAAACACACCTGCGACTCCTAATGATATTTATTATCAGAGGTATTATGAAGCCGAATGATTAATCTGTGCAGGAAGCTGAACGTTATTTACCTCAACTGATTTACCAGTTGTTGTTTTTTGTGACATAACATATATGCAATTATATTACCAAAGCAACACCTCATGTGGAAAGTGGATGCTTTTTGTGTCTAAAGCGTATAGTGAATTTATCAGTTGAGCTTCTTCACATAAACAATGAGAAACCATAAAAACGTTCATTTGGCTCCTTCATTCAAGCGTTCACTTCACACATGCTCGTATCAGCAACTCGTCGTTTTCTCAGTTCAGTGACGCCGAATGAGTTCATTCATCACAGGATCAGATATGCTGCTACTTTGGCTCATTTCAGTCAGTTCTTGTCAGGTGTCTGAAAGTGAGTTTTGATCGAGTAACTTGTAATCTGCGCTGCTCGAGCCGTGAATTGTTGCAAAAAGTTCAGTCTGATCTGGTAAACTGGTTCAACTAATTGACATAAAAGAACCATTTCCAGGGAATATTTAGTGTATTGGACCATTTGCCTGTAGCTATGGATTACAGGTCATTTAAAAATAATGTTCAGTTTCTTGCACAGACTGATTGTTTCGCTTCATAAGACCATCGCTATTAATTCTGGGTAGCCTGATTTTTCTTTTCATGCATTTCAGCATTCATACCTCACACATGCATTCATTTTGAGAAAAATATACTGTGAAAGACACTTCATTTCGATAGTCCACTTTAGACATCCTACTAACAGCAAGTCAACTAGCAACTAGCAGTCATCAGAGTATTAGTAGACTGTCTGCTTAATATCTTCCAAGTCCACAACATATTACACACCGACTATCAGAAACTATTCTACTTATTCTAAACCTACCTTACCAGTCTGCTCTGAGAGTCGGTAGACATGTAGTTACGAACGAATGAGAATTAGTTGACATGTAGTTGACATAGGTACTTATAGGTAGCAGAATGTCTAAAGTGAAATAAAGCGTAAGCACATTTAGTTTTAAGACTTTTTTTAAATTCATTAAAGCCACGTACTGCAAATGGTTCTGGTCTCATCTTTTATTGTAAAACTGGAAGAAATATATATATCCCAGGCAACACTATATTATATCATACAATGAAGGTATCTATACAACCAATGCTAATAAATCACTTGGGTGTATCCGGATCTCAGGAAACTGTTTTTTTTTTTCTTTTATTTGTTACAGGTTAACAGATACTTAGTCTACTAAAATTCTGACCATGAAATTCGAACTTTGTTCTACATCCCATGAAGCACATCTGTGAATTAAGTAAAGCCGCTATCTTTCCGAAAGGTGTAACATTTCACAGTTCTACGACATATTAAATCAAATGAACATAACACACACACGCGCACATATGAACAGAACATGGTGCTGCTTGACCACGAGACAAGCCGAGAACTAGATGAGAGCTTTGCTGGTGCGGTCAGTTACGCTACGAGAAAAGACAAAAATCAATCAATCAGTCATCAAAAAATAGCAATTGCTGCCAGTACTCGATTGCAAAACATCAATAGTTCAACAGTTATTGCCTTAATGCTGAAAAACGTGTTGCATAGAGATATAGATTAACCAGCGCGAAGACAGCTAAAGACTGTTATTTCAAATGAACAAATACATACATGTAAATAAATCATTTCTCGTCGTAGAGTTTAGGCCCTTGGCATTTTGTCATGATTTAAATGCAATCGTTTGAAAGAGTGTGTAGTATTGTATTTACGTGAATTTAATGTGTGCTCTAAAACCAAAGAATAAGTGGTGCTGACTTACAAACTTGAACAGGTTTTATTCACCATACACAATGTACGTCGGGAGAAACAAATCGCACACGTGCACAGAATTAGGCAACTAAAGCCAGCAAGAGGCGTGTGTCGGAGCAAAATACACCAAGACCGTGACAGCTCACCTTGAGAAGGAAAAGCCGTACAGCTGTGTTATTGTTCATTCAAAAATGCGGTTAACGAATAAAGCCTTTGGTTCTTGGCCCGTTGATTAGCAACTGCACACGGCTGCAGCACGTTATGTGCCTCAGGTCTGCCAGCATTTCTAGTACACTTGATAAAGGTTTTAATGACACGCATAAACAGAGAGCGAGGTGCTGAACAAGTTAATAACACACTGAAAAAAACAAATGTACATGACGAGGACAAGAACAGGCTGAAACAGTCTGGGGACAATAGAGTATAATGAAGACAAATGGATGTGGACTTAAATGTGACTCAATGAGGCACAAGATGCTTTGTTTCTGCCTCGTTGGCAAAAGTCAGGCTGGCATTTCAGTGCTAAAAAGAACCGCGAACAAATAATACACACATAATACAGACATTTTAAAGGAACCCCATATTATATGCAGGACTGTACAAAATGTGTGCAGCTAGTTTAGTTGTGAGCAGATTTTATGCGACGTGATGTTGAAACCACTTTTAATGCAGATCACTTCTCCTGCAACAAACGTCTACTCTGTTTAATTCATTTCCTCCAAAAAAATCGGATACACAACGTTCACGCCGTTTTCAGTGTACCGTTACAAGAGCCTTATAATGGCTGCGACTAAATCCAGCTTTCTGGCTTAGTCCGTAAAGGGATAGTTCACTAAGAGATGAACATTTGCTGTTAATTTACTTAGATGTAGGTGACTTTCTTTCTTCAGATTTTGAGCCGAAACCATGCTCCTTGGCGATTCGTGAAATTCAAGCGAGCCGCTGCCCTCACTTTCAGAATATCAGTTGATATATTGAGGTGTTATAAAACGAAACAATCCATTTGTGCAATAAACTACAAGTTACTACATAGCTACGCAAACTACGTAGTTACGTTATTCCGCCTTTGGAGTGAGTGAGCAGTACAGACCTTTGTATTGAAAGAGACTGAAAATGGGTTGTATTGATTTACTCTGAGGCTCTGGATTACAGGTAATGTTGTAAGTAATGTTCAGTTTCTTGCACAGAGGGATCATTTTTCTTCACAATACCTCAATAGATTATCAGAAGCCAGAAGGATTTATTTTGTGTTGCTTGATATGCTTTTTTAAAAATGTATTTTACTTTTATTTCAGTGGGTCTTGTCTCAGTGAGTTTACGTTTTTTGGGGGATTTTCCATTTCCATCGCGATACATGATAATTGAAATAAGTAAAACGATAAATAAGTACCACTTCTGCATTTGTCCATATGCGTTCTTGTAGTGTTCAGAGGCGGAAACAGTCAACAATAACCACTGACGGGCCATTGCTTGAATCTGGAATTTCTTTTAATTTGCAAATCCTAGAGAACTTTTGACGTACGTACACAACTGCAAAAAATATATAACACTGCAAGTGGTTTTTGGATATTTTATTACAAAAAGTTTAATTTCTTGGTGAACTATCCCTTCAAAAGCCAGGACACAAGCTCAAATAGTTAATTTTACTTACATTACTTTACATTTATTCAGCGATTGTTAGCCCTCTGAGTTTAATTAGATTTGTTTGGGTCTTAAATTGATCATGTCTGTGTCCAGTTTAATGTTCATTGAGGTCTAACCATCTGGCTTTCTAAAGTTATATTGCAGTCATGCATATCTGACTAAGCCTGAAAGCACATTGAAACGCCAATTTAGCCATTTTGTCTCAAATATGGCGATTTGAAGCCGTGCTTGCAGTCGTCTCAGTAGTGATGATAGTGTGTTCAGTGCAACAGTGCTCTAATTCGGTTCATGTGCGTTGAATGCGCTGAATGTTTTCTGTTGCCTTTCAAACATCTGATGCACCAGATGAGTTTTTATCAAGCTCGGTGGGTGGATCTAGCACGAATGTACTTTTTCATTTCTATTTACTATTCTGTCCTTTAGCTGGGTGTTTGAATGCAAATTACGAATGTAGGACTACTTTAATGTAACTTAAGTTTGTCTTTGTGTTTAATCAAACCTAAGTAAACAAAAAATCCAAAAGAAGATCAACATGGCTGGTGTTTCCATTGACTTTTATTGTTTTTACTCCCTTGGGGTCGAAGCCCGCACCAATGAGTGCGAAAATAACTAAAAGTTTTCAGTAATTTTGGATCGAACAGAAAACAATAAGGTATCGTTTGAAACTGGAAAGTGTCTACTTTTATTGGTGTATAGTCATTATAACAACAAAACAATGTGCTTTTGTAAAATATAGAAAAGAAACAGGGTGTGTTCTCTGCCATCTCTGTCACCTCTCTTCACAGACACGTTAATAAAACAACCTGGACATTTGATCAAAACCTGACCAACACACACACACACACACACACACACACACACACACACACACACACACACACAGACACACACACACACAGACACACTAAAAGACCCACTGAATTAAAAAACAAATACGAAATGAAGGATTTGTCCTATTTTTTGTCCCTAAAGCTTTAGCAAACGTTTGGAGGCAACCGTTTCACCAAAGTCTAGCTCACACACACACACACACACACACACACACACACACACACAGACAGACAGACAGGCAGACACAGAGAGAGCTTTGAGGATGACAGAAAGTACTCACCTCATTACAAAAAGGAAGGTGCAAAACATTACTGTAACACGTTTATTATAATGAAGTGTAAAATAAACGCTGTTGAACTGTGTGATCAGAAACACTGGGATGAGGCAAACAACACAGTTTTCTACATTGACAAAAATGGGACATGACACTGACGGACACATTTCCTGCAGTGACTATATATAACAAGTGAACACACTGAGAGAGGAAAAAAAAGAGAAACTTTAAAAAGCATTGTGCATAGTTCAGTCATCACCTAACCTGTCTGATGCTTAACGCTATTTCTGCTAACAAGGAAGTGCAAAAAATCATCAAATTAGTTCACTGTTGCACTGAAGGGTGTCTCCGTTCGCTGCCTTGTTGTTTAAGGTTTCTTGTCGTTGAATGTGTGTGTATGTGTGTGTACCTATACAGAAACCCGCATGTGTGTTCGTTTAACTCAC
>NC_056719.1:17103521-17306021 GCF_018831695.1 Puntigrus tetrazona
CTGAAGACTGCATCACTCATCCGCACTAAATGGGCCCAGGAATACTTCCAGAAACCACCCAAACCTATAACCCATAACCTGGATGTCCAGACGTCTTCAAAAGACATTTTGAAAAGAAGTGGAGATGCTGCACAATGATAAACATGCCCTGTTTTGAGACCCATAGCAGGCGTCAATTTATAAATGAGCTCGTTTTGTGCATAACATTGTTTAACCGTTCTTAGTTTAAACATTTGTTATGTTATCTATATTCAATTGTGATTTTAAATTCTTTTTTTTTATTTTATTCAAATATAAAAAAACGTCCCGACATTTTTAGATTTCGGATTGTATTACAGTTTTTATTTTTATATTTTATTTTATTAATTTTAGTTAAAGTATTAGTTGTTTTGTCATTTTTAGTTACAGCGAGTTAGGTTTGCATGTAAAAGTTACTGTGCAAACTAAAAGATCTGAGTTCATCATGGAGGTAGGAGAAACATTCACAACACTGATCCGAAGAACATCGTGAGGTTCTTCCAGCATTAGTTATAAAAGTCTTGAAGTGCTGAATGACTGTCACTGTCTTCTGTAGTTTGTTCTAGTTTGTTCTTGGCTGAGCTCCTGTGATCATGTTAGGAGCCGTGACCTTGTGACACGTCCACACGACCCGAGACTGTCAGCTTTTATCTTACACACACACACACACACACACACACACACACACACACACACACACACACACACACACACACACACTGTATTGTTCTCTGTATTGATTGTGTTTCCATATAAAAAAAACACAACCCCAACATCAGAAATATTTGATGTATGCAAAGCATAGCAATATTTTACCATAAAATTAAATTACATGCTTTTAAAAGAATTTATCCCTAACAATTTTACAGTGTTTTACACAATTAAAATAACGTTAATTTTTTTTACAGTGCAGGAGAAACATCTGATGAGCAGGAGACGTCAGAGAAAGTCTTGTTTTCCTCTTCATGAAACCTCACTGTTGTCCAGGAAAAAACTTTTATTCACGTCATTAGCCAACCATGTTTTCTGTCCATAATTTACTGCTTTCAAAGACAGCTTAAAAAATAGAAAAGTGGATGCTTTGCACATATCAAATATGATGTTGGACTTATGTTTTTTTTTATATGGAAACACAATCAATACACAGAGGACAATGAAAACCGTAGGATGAATGCACACAGTGAGATGTGTGTGTGTGTGTGTGTGTGTGTGTGTGGTAAGATAAAAGCTAGCTGACAAACAGCAGCGTGTCTCGGGTCGTGTGGACGTGTCACAAGGTCACGGCTCCTAACATGATCACAGGAGCTCAGCCAAGAACAAACTACAACAAACTACAGAAGACAGTGACAGTCATTCAGCACTTCAAGACTTTTATAACTAATGCTGGAAGAACCTCATGATATATTGATGAATGTTTTTTTTTATTATTATTTTACTGTCATGTGCTGTCGTGATTGTGTTTTGTGTATTTTGTGCGTACTATTATTTACTTCAGCTTTTGAAAAGGCAGCTTGTGATGAGCTTTTGATTCTTCACCTGTATTTCTCATCAGGTTGTAGTATATTATAAAGAGACAAAACCTGTCAAAGTAGGGTATATTCGTAGCAGTAGCCAACAATACATTGTATGGGTCAAAATGAAAGATTTCTTCTTCATCACTAGGATATATATTTATTTTATTAGTAATATGCATTGCTCAGAACTTCATTTGGACGACTTTAAAGGTGATTTCCTTAATATTTCACCCTCAGATTCCAGATTTTCAAATAGTTGCATCTCTGCCAAATATTGCCCTATCATAAACATCAATGGAAAGCATATTTATTTAGCTTTCAGATCATTTCAAATCTCAATTTTAAAAACTTGACCCTTATGACTGGTCTTGTGGTCACATATTAGGACTTTAACAGGGGTTTAATAACATATCAGTTAACAAAATATGTTCTGTGTAAAGCCTAAAACATTGGTGCCGTGTTTTCACCATATCATTTCTGCCCTTTCTTTACTTTTAGTGTACGTTTCACAGATTTCCACTGTGTGCCTCTCACCTGCATGACTCTCTGCGCCTGTGTGTCGATCAGCAGCAGTCTGTTCTGAAGCGGCTGAGACACGTACACATACTTGTCCCTCACGCTGACCGCCGATGCCCATACACACTCCCGTGAAGAGACGCCCGTGCTGCTGGGACACAGTTCTTCCTGCAGGAAACAAGGACATGTGCTTGAACCAATGCGTCTGCGCACTCTTAAAATGAAGGTGCTTCATTGGCGTTGTTGGTTTCATGAAGAACCTTGAACCTCTATGGAACGTAAAGAGTATATTATTAAAATATTCTTTAGACTTAAAAGAAATGGTCTTTTTCACTTGAAGGTTCTTTGTGGAGCTAGAAATGGTTCATCACTGTGAAATCCCTTATCCTTTACGTGTCAAAACATGCCCACCTCCAAATATTATTATTATATTTATGATTTTTAAATCATATATTTTTACCTTCTGAAAGAAGAAAGTCATATACACCTATGTTGACTTGAATATAACTTCATTTAAATTTTTGGGTAAACTGTTCCTTTAAAATATACATTACAATTAGTTTTACAATTTATTATACAGTGTATATATAAAGGCTTTAAATGAAGTGTTACAAAAAAAAAAAAAAGTTGCTTAGCATGCATATTTCTAGAGTGTTAGCCATTTATAAATAGTAATTAAGCACATATTAATGACTTATTCTACACAGCCTTATTCTACATCCCTAATCCTACACAATACCTAAACTTTACTATCTTCCTGATTATTAACAAGGAGCAAATTATTGAGAGAAAAGTCACAGTTAATGAGAAAGTGTTCTAATCTTACCTTTTGAACCGTAGTGTATATTATGCTAATGATAATGGTTTGCTTTTGCACAAACAAGAATTATGGGAATGAATGAATGAATGAATGTATTAGCATAATACTCTTATTTCTTTTGGGTTTGAGCCAAGACTTACATAGCTACCCAGAATCCTCTCTGTTCGCGGGATGCGCCTGCGAATCTCACAGTTGCCGGGCTGCAGTATGGTGATCCCTTCGCTGGAGAAAACGTAGAACATGTTCCCTACACTGAGTCCTACAACACACACACACACACACACAACATCACACACATCGTTACATCAAACGGCATGGCACCGGGGCAGAAAATGCTTTCAAACAATGCGGCCGTCATCCGGTCAGACAGCAGAGGTTATTAAAATCTCCTGAAACCACTCCAAAAAGTGCATTTGCAGGTCTGTCTTGTGGCAGCAAACCACAGCTGCTAATTAGCGCGGTCACGTGAGCACAGAGCTGTCACGCTGTCAGAAAGCAGAAGGTGTAAAAACACATGGTCACAGGTAAGCTGTGCATGATCAGTGCCGGTCATCAGCGTGAGTCGAGGTGGTGGATGCATTTGTTTGTTTGGATATTTTAAATGAAAATTAAAAAGGGAATTGTGACTGTTGGGGTGTATGGTAGTGTGTCTCTGAGTTACATGGGTTCCTAGTTCATATTTTGTTGACCGTGGAATAACATTTTAAATGATGCAATGATGCAACATTTTATGATGCAATTTCAAGTTTTCATTTCTCTTTGGAGTGTTACAAGCTCTTATTACATTGCTAACATCTCTAAAGTTGCAAAGGCTAAACTCTCAAAAACAAAAGAGATATTCTTTATAAAAGTTATGACACATCCCCATAAAACGGCTCTTTAAAACACGCCACTACGCCACAGAGTGGCTTTATTTTCAAAAATACACCACCTAAATGTTTATGCAAAGAAAGAAGGCAGAGGACATGACTAGAAATAAGTGGTTAAGTTGTATTTACAACACAGTTCAAGACAAATAATAGAGCGTTTACGGAGAAATGATTCCTGAACCTGTCTATGCTGGCTGTACACAGAGGCAATTCCAGAACAGTCTGGCGCTTCTGACTCACAACCTTTAAGTAAGTTACGTTTTTTTACTAAAAGAACCTGCTGCTTACTATTCAAACTCGAATAGCAATGCTTGTGGTTTCTCTGATCACAAATATCTGTTGTTGCTTCTGTAAAGCCATATAAAATTAAGCTTTCAGAATCTTTTATTTCTGTATTTTAAAAAAATAAACAGAATCAATAAACTTATTTACTTCAGCTGAAGTATGTGTGTCCTCAGACATTTATAAGATTTTAAGCAAAACAAACCACTTCTAGAATATGCTTTCCCTCGAAACGTGTTATAAACGTGTCAATATAAACCTTGTTGTACCTGACTAGAACATGATGTGGTGTGTTGTAATAAAGTCGTTAGCACTTCTAACTCTTTTACCATTATATTAATGCATGCTTCAAATATGCCTGGATTCATTTCAGCAACAAATGGTCCACACACAGTTATCAGAGTGTCTCTCACAATGTTTCTAACACGAACACTAATCAGACAGAAAACCAGAGTTTCAAGCGGATTTACCTTCTTCCCTCCAGAGAATGTTGGCCACTAGATGGACAGCATGAGGAAACACAGAGGACAGTTAGTGGACAGCAGAGAAACACACCCTGGATGTTTACGGTATAATAGAAAAAAAAAGAAAAATCTGTCAGCATTTACTCATGCTCAAGTAGTTCCAAACCGGTATGAATTTCTTTGTTCTTTTGAACACAAAGGAAGATATTTTGTAACCAGGCTGTGACCAATGACGTCCATGGAGGCCAATGGTGACCAAAACAGCCTGGTTACAAACTTCATGGAAATATCTTCGCATATTTTACTTTTGTATTAATAACTGTTAAATACGGTGACGTGTAGTTCTGTGATCATGCATGAATTGCACCTAGTACAACATGTATGAATTACCGTGAGATTGGTGTAAAAAGTCCACACAATGCATTTAAATAAACACATTTTTGGCAGTCATACGTCATTTTATGATGACTGACGCAACACAACAATTTGCAGAAATCTTTTTGTACTGAATTGATGTTTTTATGTGGAACTCAAACTTACCGCAAGTACATATTTGTGGGGGATGGTTCTTCATGCGTGTTATCAAAGTGAAAATTTATACTCAGTTTTCAAAAACTCACGAAATATCAATCTGCTAGCTCAGTGTCAGAGATATTAAAATGGCCTTGAGGTCTGTCTGGCCCCAAACATGAGGGTTAACAAATAAAATACTTCTTCAAAGGTCTTATGTGAAATGATTTAAATGCAAAAGAACCAGCCTTTGACCTCTTTATATTGGACTTGTCACTTGTCTTTTATTAAGCCTTTTATATTGAAGAAGGACACGGGGTTAGAGAAAATATGGCCAATTTATTATAAGATACTCGTGATTCTCTCAGAGAGAGAACGTGTGTTTTAGACGGGGAACACTAGCTACATTTGTTTCATGTTTTGTAACTTTTAGAATCAAAAATAAGCCGCAAGAGGAAGAGACTGACTCTGTGATCACTTTGAGGGTCAAAAAAAGCAGACACTAAATTAATACCCATGGCTTCTGACAAGGTATTGGGGTCTTAGGAAGCGAAACAACTGGTCCGTGAAAGAAACTGAACATTATTTACAGCATTAATCTGTAAGCTGAGCTTCAGGCAAAAAGGAGTGATGTTTGCTTCACAAATCATTCTTTATTTTTGGTGAATTCCTCAAGATGAACAAAATCATACCGAACCAGTTCTGAAACAGTTCACGGCTCGGAAAAGCACAGATCTACAAGTTACTGGTGGATGAGACACTAACATACACCAAGTGTGAACCAAGCACTTGAAAGAAGCGGTGAAATTGACATCTTTTGTTTGGTTTCTTATTGTGTATCAATCAATCAATCAATCAATCAATCAATCAATCAATCAATCAATCAATCATTTTTATTTATATAGCGCTTTTAACAACACAGGTTGCATCAAAGCACTGTACAGTATGTGTATGTAAAAAGGTGGGCTGATTATGACTATTTTATTAATTTTATATGCTTTAGATATCCACTTTTCTATGCATTAAAACATCCAAATGGCACATCATTATTGGCTAATTTAATAATATATGTTATGTCATTGCATGATTAAGTAAACTACACTAAAGTGAATTGAACCTATTAATTGAAATGACCTTTGTGAGAAAAAAATCTCTCGTTCGCCTGAGGCTCTGGATTGCAGCTAATAAAATATAAATAATTGTTTGCCCTTTTTAGTTAGGGATGTAGATTAGGGATGTAGAATAAGGCATTAATAGGTGCTTAATTAACACTAATAAATGGCTAATATTCTAGGAAAATGCATGCTAATAAGCAACTAACAGATGCAACCATAAAATGACACTTTTTTTAATTTGCAATTGATTTTTTATTCTTTTATTTGCAGTCGCTGACTTGCATTTTGGGGACCGCTACTTTTGTCTCTTTAAAACTACAGCGTAACCAAAATGGACTGTAAAAGAATCTCCCGTTCACTTGACACACTGAGATCTACAGACCTTCATCTGACTCTAATTAAACACTGTAAATTTAACAGTCCAGAAAATGTGTGTCATTTCTGAAACAGGGATTGGCACGTGTGCACGGACATCACAGGGCTGTTCACATCTACAGATGTTTATTGCTGTATGACCATTAAAACCTTATTAATGACAAACTGCCCTTTCCGCATTGGTGGCTTCACTACATGTGAGCTGACTTGTAAATTCTTGCCAGTAATGACTGAACCAACAGTCCACATTATAGTGAGCAGCAGTCTGCCAGAACACCTCTGGAACTCTGGAATCCACTCATAAATATGGAATTTAATGTATAATGCAGAATGTAGAATAGAATAGAATTTGGCATGAATGGAGGGATTTTAGATTCACAATTAATTGGTTTTATTTTCATTTAGCTTAAAGATGCACTAAAGTGTGAATGTGGTATGCCTTATTTTGATTAGCAATTTAAAAAAAAAAAATACACAGCACAGAATTTCTGAGAGAAGAAAAAATTCGACAGCAAAGTTGTATATGTTAATTTAGTTTCAGTTAAACTCAACTGAACAATTAAAATGGAATCCAGAAATATTAAAGTGCAAAACATAATTTGGTAAAAATAAAAAGCAACCTTAGGATATATATATATATATATATATATATATATATATATATATATATATATATATATATATATATATATATATATATATATATATATATATTTAAGGTTGCTTTAAATGCATAATTAAATGTATAGGACTATGAAAAAAATTAAAAGTGAAATCTGTGTTTTTATGTAAATGTTAAATTCTTTGCATTTTATTATTTAAAATTAATCGACTATTCAGTATTTTTTTGGATTTATACAGGAAAAAATAAATCAGAAAAAGCAAACTGGTAATGGATTTAACATGGCTCTATAGATTCTATCCAACACCTTTCTCTCATTTTCAGTATCTCATCATAACGTGTAAGCAAACATAGTTCACAAAAAAAAAAAACATAGCAGTCTGTGTTGAAACAGCTTCAGTATCATCACTCACGTGTCTTTCGTGCCGAGTCTTCCACAAACAGAGATGAGATGTCTTCATCCACGCCAACCTCGTTTCTAGAGATGCAGGTATAAGCCCCGGTGTCTTCATAGCGCACACTTCCGATGTGGAGCTCACTGCCGTTAGCTGAAATAATAGTTAGACGATTCAGTGCATCCACACACACTCTCCATAAGCCTAGTGGTTTTTATTCTGTACAAACTGTATTTTCTATTGCCCAACACCAACCCTACACCTAACCCTAGCCCTTACAGGAAACTATTTGCTATTTCAGATTTTCAATACACTCCATTTTGTGCAATATATAAGCTTGTTTCCTCATGGGGGCTAAAAAAATGTCCCCACAAGGTCAAAATTTACTAGTATTACTGTCTTTGTGGAGACATTTGGCCCCCATAATGTGATACCAGATGCACACACACAGAAGTTTTTGTGAATTATGGGGAATATGGGGATAGGCAAAATGTTTTTTATACTGTACTGTCCATATATTGTATTGTTCTTCACCAACCCTACACCTAAACCCACTTACAAGAAACTACAAACATTTTTACATTTTCAAAAAAAGTCATATGGGACAAACACACACACACACACACACACACACACACACACACACACACACACACACAGCATAGAAAAATGCCTCTAACAAAACCAACAAGCGACTACAGGGCAATAACATAAATCTCAAAAGTAAGTTTGAGGTGTTTGTTCCCACAGTCAACCAATAACATTTTTCATAGACAGAGCTTTGGGTGAAGGCATTCTTAAAACCCATAAAGGTTTCCCTGTGGTGTAGCATACTGTGCCAGGTTATAAAGTCCAATACTATTTATTGGCTGTCTGTTTCTTCAGCAGAAATGGTGTCTCTAAAGTTGAGCTGAATGTACATTTCAAGTTGTTAGCTGGCATGACTGTTTCACAAATACGTGAACTGTAAAAAGCATTTCGTCAGGTTGCTTACAATTATTTATTCAGCTCACGTGTTTCCGAAACTCACTGAGTTTCTTGTTTTGAACACAGATTTTGAAGAATATATGCAGTATTTCTCAATGTTTTAAAAACATGCATCATGCAATCATACTCATCGTTTTTTTTCCTTCCTCTAAACAATATCTTTTTTGGAATAAAGTCAACAGTATATTGCATGCAGGTATATTTTAAAATATGAGCAGGTACATTAAGTTCCTTGAATCAAATGATTCATTTACATGGTAACTTTACAATAAGGTTCCATTTCTTAACATTAGTTAACTACATTAATTAACAGCTGAAAATACTTCTTAAGCATTTATTATTCTCCGTTAATTTCAACATTTCCAAACACATGTGTTGTGTCTGTTAATAAATGGACATGAGCTAACATGGACTAACAATGAACAGTTGCATTTTAATACATTAATAAAATGAATACTTATTGTGATAAATGTATTGCTCATTACTGGTTAATGCCTTAACTAATGTTAACTAAGTGAACCTTACTGTATAGGGTTAGCATTTGAATGCAAGTACATAGTAGTTTTTTATTATATGCTGTGTGATTTTTGAAGACTGTTTGGGATCTTTGATGAAATGTGGGCACACACACACACACACACACACACACACACACACAGTTACTTTGATGGTTTCACTTTTATTCGTATTGAGCTTTGATGTTAATTAAATTCAGCCATAAAAACACCGCAAATGACTTTGCTTTCATTTCCAAATGGATTTCATGAATAAAAAAATGTTCAGCCGTTAAAAACGTCGTGACCGGCTTTTGGTAAAGCGTTTACACGAGCTCATTGTCTATCCGGTGCGTCTCGTACAAGCACTTTACAGAGTCATTCATTATGACATCACCTCAGAGATTGCGGGATTCAGTCACCAAACGAAGCAGTGTTTGCGGTAATGAGCGTGAAGCCAATTACGCAGCGTTACAGATAAACAAGCAATCCTCAAATCAAAGCAGCGCTTGTAAACTGACAAGCTGATGTGTGTGTGTGTGTGTGTGTGAGCTTGGTGAAGTTCTCAGATGCCTGGCTCACCTTGATCACAGCACAAGCGTCTCTGAACGCCGTCTGCGTCACACGCATGCTTTTATGTGCGTGTCAGAGATCACACACACGCAGGAGAGTTCGCTCTCTCTCTATTCTCTACACTTCACCTTCATTCTCTCATCTCCACCACTCTACTTTTCCATCCATCTGCTGATCCCATTGTATTATCAATATACAAACCCAGTTCAGACGAGAGCTTCTGGAAAAGCTCATACTTTTATATGGATTTTTTCTGCATAATAGCAGCATATTTTGCTGCATTCGTGTACAGCAGGTAGGTTATATACAGTATATATATATATATATATATATATATATATATATATATATATATATATATAGTCTCATTATATATATATATATATATGCATATTTGTTTCTCACTCATTTAGGAATGGTGTAGGATTAGTTCATGCAGAATAAATTATTAACATATTATTAGTATAAGCAGCCAATGTTTGAGTAATTTAGCAACTCGTTAATAGTTAGAATTGGTCCCTAAACATAAGTGTCACTGAAATAATTTTCTGAATGCGGTGTGACATGCTGAAATGTAAATACTGTGAATAAGAGTCATAATGCATGCAGCTTTTGTTAATTCAAAGACATAAACACATACACACACACACACACACACACACACACACACACACACGATATACTAAAGAAAGGAAAAAGGTGAAAAAAGAAAGGTTCAATGATACTAAGGATGTGCATTAAATCCGTATACAGTTCAACCCCATGTATTAATGCTGATGAAATCCCCCTATCTTAGACTAAAATGTAAGTCTGAGTTCTTTCAGCTGAATGAATCTTGCACGGACTGATCTGTTTTGTCTCAGGATGCAGAACAGTAATGCTTTTTTCAAAGGCATGTTCATAAAAATGTCTTAATTATGGCCTAATCCTGGTTTAGGCTAAGCCCCGTCTGTGAACCCGGCCATTATGCCTTAACTTTATTACATTTTTTGAACGTGTACCGAATGCTCTAACGCTGACGTGAGATTCAATAAAAACAGCACGTGTTTTTCCTACAGGTTTGCAAACTAAACCTCCTTCAGCTACACCTCCCAAAGGTTGATTTTAACTTTAAAACTTTCCTTGCCTTTAAAGTTCAGCCTTTTCTTTTCCTTCTTTTCCTTTCAAATTACTTTTATGTTTGGTTTTATTGTATTTTACTTTTGTCCCAGAGGCAGACTTTGCCTTTTAAACTATGAAAATCCATCATGAAATATGAATGTTAGTATCTGTTTACACCGAGTGTGTAACATCAATAATATTTCACTTTGACTACAAACAGCATATGAGAAGACTGTGAGTGAAGAGTGACAACTAAGAAGAAATCAAAGCCAACGCCTATTCATTATTTATTGAACAGCAAAAAATGGAAGTGAAAATAAAATTGAATAGTTTAGCCTATTCACAAAAAATAAAAAATAAAAAAATGTTGTATTGTATATTTAAAATGTAATTTCCAGCACATTAATTTTCAGTACAGTATATAATTTGAGTTGCCTTTTAGGTAACAGTTATTAATCCATGATATTTGTTTCCACTAGAATAATTCAACTTGTGAGATGGGACTTTATTTCTCAAAAGGACAAAAAAAACCTATACTGTAATGGGAAAAAACACCATAAACATATTATTTGAATATGTAACACCCCCTTAATTTATTAAACCAGTGATTGGCAGTTAACTTATTTAGTCAAATATTTAGTTGAACATATGTATTGAAATATTTAGTTCCCCAGAGACTAGAATTTAATATTTGATGCAGAGTTTAGCATTATTATTATTAATAATTTAACCAAACAATTATAGTAACCACATGGTAAGCAAATACAATATTGAATCTTTTTTAGTGTTACTTTTGATCATATTTTAAAATGTGACACATTTACTTTTTCATATTACATTTGAAGGTTTTAATGTTGTGTTTGAATGCAATGTTTTTTTTATTAAAGTGTAACAATAAATAGATTGTTCTAAGTGTGATTACAAATATTTATGACATCATACAATGCATAATTGATGCATTAAGAATACTTTTAATATGCATTATGCATATTAAATATTAATGCATATGCATATTAACATGCATTATAAAGGCTTTAAGTGTTAACGAAATTATTTAGTCACGTTTTCTATTTTGACGATTCATTTAATTCTTAGCTGGAACCTCAGGTGGGAAACCTGGATGTAAAGTATGGTTTGTGGCTGTTTACCTTGCGTTGTCTATGAGTATAAATCATGAGTGGGTTTTGTGCCGCCATCAGTAAGCTTACAAGTCTATCCATCTTTCTCTACAGCAGAAAACAAAAATCCGTCGACACAAAATGACACATTGTGTCTCCGCTCTGAGCCAGGCCTGTTATTTGTCATCCCGCGAAAGTGAATATTTCAGACTTTGTGATGAAATCATCTTTTATCTTGATGCTGTAAATATTTTTTGTGGACACAAACAGGAACAGGGGAGCTTGAAAGGAGCGCTTCTAAAATATTCATGCGTGAGGAAAATGAAAGCAGGCAGACGAGCCCAATAATGGGCCGGAGAAACAAATGCTTGAAACTATCGGTTACATTAAACCTCCGCACAGCAAATAAATAACCTGAGCGGGCTGCTGAGAAACGATGGAGCTGAAACAAATAAATGAGAGAAATGAGACCTTGAAGGTCTCGTCTTTTCATACACAACTTAAGCAGCACAAGCATCTGATCCAAATAACAGCCTATTACAGGGTGTAATGGACTGCACTCAACCAATAAAGTGCTTTCTAATAAGGGGCTACTCTGTAAACAATACACCACCACGCAGGAATCGACAGGCCCCTCCGAACGAGCCCCTTTCATGCACTGTTTTTATTATTATCATCATCGTCCTTGCAGGGAGCCACAAACTGACTCCCACAGCACTGACATCTGCCAGCAACGTCTATAATCCAGTGATGTTTTTCATACGCTTAGTTACGTGATCTGCCCGTTACGCATCTGTCTGTTTATCTATGGTTTATCTGTCTATCCAACTTTTAGGCTCTTTTGGACTCTCCGTATCATGGTGCGCACAGGTACAAATATTCAATTGTAATGTTACTACCCATCATGAGTTGGTTGGTTTTTATTTTTTGGAAGGCGAATTTTTGAGTTTTTGCTGCAACAATTCTATAAGACGTTTCCTATCTGTTTATCAGATGTCTTTAAGATGTTTAACTGACATTTTACAGACGTCTGTCAGAAAACAGATGCTTTCCAGATGCTTTCCAGATCTTTAACAGACATCTTGCAGACATACATGTCTGAGATTATCAACGCAGACATAATCACTGATACCTGTTTATTTATAAAACCATTTTGCATCTCCGTTCTATCACCCAGCTTGATATGGTTATTTAGGGTCTTAATGAAAAGTCTATCACACACTTAGGTTAAAATTTCTCAACTGTAGAGCATTTTTTTACATTGGTAAAATCATCTCTGTTCACAGCAACAAGTATTGTTGCATTTCCCTTTAAATGCTAATGAGCTCTGCTGACCCCGCCCCTCTCTTCCGTGGTGCATTAAAACACCTTGATTGCTTAGGAGGCATTCTTGTCTACATCTGCTCCGGTGTCAATACGATGGAGGACTGATGACAATTAACTCAGGATGGGTCTTAGGTAAAACAATAGTGTCAATCAACAATTGTAGGAGGAGCCACACGTTCTAGAAACTGAGATCTGCATTATTTAAGAAAGTTTATCATTTATTGTGTTTAAAAAACAACAAGATGGGGTGCATCCGATGACCCCAGAAAGTTTTATCTGGCTAAAACTGCAGTCTGTATCTTTGTTTTGGTTAAAAATGATCCGGCATCAATATTTCAGCAAGTAAATAATCAGCCAGTGTTCGAAACTATGGCCTTACTTTAGCCTGATTCACAACATCTTAAAATAATGTTTTCTAATTTTAGAAAACAGAAAATTCAAGCATGGTACTGCATCGTTATGCCACGTCTGTAAACATAAAGAAGTTTTCCCAGCTAGTAGGCTACAGCACGTGAGGATCCTACATTGTTTAATTATAGACTATTCTCACAAATCACGTCAAAAAATCTATTTGATGGCAGACTGTCATCCAGAAAAGATTATGTGTTTATGAAACACATATAATTGAAATAGCATGATATTCCAGTTTTAAATGTGCTTCTGATTACAGATAAACACAAGATTTGCATTTTAAAGAAACCAGTTTGAATGAAGGGTAATTTCCTTTTTGGGTTAAAATGATTTCTTAATATGATATTCGAATGGCGTAACAATTACATTCGACTGTAAATGTACATGCTAATATACACTATAATCATAGTCACGCAATACTGTGTGTACAAATACAAATTTGATAATAAAGCATATTTTGATGTAATACGAGCTAACCAATCGCTAGATTAAATCACCATTGTTTTTTCGTCAATTGGTCAGAACAAAAGTAGCAGATTTGTTCTTGGTTCAGATGACAGTAGGCTAGAATCTGCGACTGCGAAGTACAGTAAACATGACTGACAGCTACATATACTCTTCAAAACATTCGATTCATCTGCGCTGGAGCCTCCCGCAAAAAACAATCATTCCGCAAGCAGCTGGAATTTCAGAGGTGGCGACAAAGAGGCAACATTTACGGCCTGCAGCTTTAAATAAAGGACAAATAAACAAGTAAATAAAAGCTGA
The DNA here is from genome assembly GCF_018831695.1 of Puntigrus tetrazona. Lineage (NCBI taxonomy): Eukaryota > Metazoa > Chordata > Actinopteri > Cypriniformes > Cyprinidae > Puntigrus > Puntigrus tetrazona. Next base: position 17,117,800 of record NC_056719.1, read on the forward strand.
GGATTGTACCGAGAAGTGAAATCTGCTTGGATCCGTGCGGCTGCAGGTCCAGGCCGTTCTTCAGCCAGGTGAGTTTGGGGTTTGGAATACCATCTGCATGGCAGCGCAGGCTGGCAGCGACGCCGGGTTCCTGGGCCTGAGTCTCCGGATACACCAGGATTACTGGAGGCACTAGAAGGACAAAGAGACAGAAGCAGACTGTGAACAACAGAGAAAGTGAATCAAGGCCAGAATAATTGCTTTGATTTGGATTCCCTTCCTTGTGTAAGTCAGAAACGGTCATTTACTGAAATGCATGTGAGCCGCAAACATGCGTCCCGTCTCGGGGTTCCTCAATTAGACAAAACAAGCTCTCTCGCAGTATCGCTTATTGTCTCTGTTAATTGAAAATCCTTTCAGTTTTTTTTTTCTCTCTACAGCAAGGGAAACAGGATTGTTATCTTTGTTTGTTTATGTGCCTTCATATGCCTCGATAGAGAACGGTGCCTTGTAATTGAACGGTTGAATGATCAAAAGGTGAAAACTGCTTCCATTGCAACCGTTTCAAATAGCTCTTATGTTCAGTTGTTCAGCGTTATTATACTGTATATATGGGGCTATTCAATATTTTCTGGGTCATTCTAGTTCCCCCTGATAGGCAGCTGCTTTCAGGTGTTCCTGTATTAATGTTTTCATGTGTTAAGAGTAGCAAAAGCTTTTATTTACAGTGTGAGTTTGTAGCATTAAGAATTGTAGCCAATCACAGACACACTTTTTGAGCATGTGACCAATGACCAATCAGAGGCTTTTTAACTAGAATCTGTTAAATATCCCAGAGTTTGTTCATTATGAGCTCTGCCGACTCAAATGGTTTCGTTATAACCAATAAAGGCAATTTTTTTTTATTATAATGAGAGTCTTCATTTACTCCGGCTCAAATAAAAAAAAACAAAAAACTATCGTCTTCATTGATTATAAAGGGAGCATCTTTGCTCTTCTTCTGTATATAGCCTCGCTCACTCTTTGTATTATAACCCTTTCATAATTTTAATAGAATTTTTCATTTTGCAACATACACGCTGCAACGTTTGAAGAGTGAAAACCATATTAAAACACAGGACTGAATTCATGAAACATCATAAAAGCCGACTGAGATGATAACGAGAGACCAGACATAATGAAGTACTATTCCTCTGGCACGATCATTTTATTAGCAGATATCCCAGCATTCACTGGTGCGTAAAATAATTTCATGAATGATCTAAAATGAACGGTCTCTGATCTACTTAAGCGTATGATGTTTTTGGGAAACTCTCATTGCCCAGGTCTGTTGACCGCATTGCAATCATCATTATGTATGATTATAATTTAAACATGCTGCTTTGGAATTATACTTATTGAGAAAAGTGCTTCACAGATAAATACAATTTTTAAAAAGAAATGTAAAAATGAGAAAAACGTGACTTAATACGATATTTTAGTAAATGCTTTGGCTTTAGTACAGTGGCATCATGAAGGTTAATTATATAATGCAATTATATTTCTTGCATGGGATGATTATACTTTAGGGTCGTTGGTATAAAACCACTGAACTGTGCACATTCAGTTTTTTTTTCTCTCTCTCTCTACACACACACACACACACACACACACACACACACACTAAGCATTTATGCCCAAGTGACATTAAAATTCTTTGGGGATTTGGGAAATCCTGCACATACGTGAGAAATTCACATTCACTCTCTCTTTAATAACTACATAAAAAAATTTTTATGCACTTTTAGATATGTATATATGTATTATCACCTGCTAGTGCTTCAGTGAAACAATGTCTCCACTCATTATCTTCTGACTAAAACACAACTATCATTTTTAGTTTTTTAGTTATTGTAGTTATATGCATTTATCACATTATTAACAATACACACAACCTCAAACCGAACTCTGATTGAGGACATGTTGGTAATAAATATAATTAATAATAATTACATGTGAAGTTATGCTGTAACAAGGGTAAAGAATAAAGTACCCTATTTAGCCGCACTATAAAGGGGAATATAACGCACAACAATGCTGCTACAAGAATTATATGCGTAATCATTTTTGAGTTCCTCTTTCAGGTTTGATAGCACTCACTGCCACATGAAAAGTATCCACTTGGGAGAGCTGTCAATGCCTGAAATCTGAGGTAAATTGCTGCTTGTATCACAATGCCTTTGAAATATTTCACATGCAAAATATCTGGATCCGTCGGCGATTTAAGATCCTGCTGTCTGAACTGAGTTCTGACTGAATTAATATATTGGCAATGACCAATGAAAGAGACGTTCGGGGAGGAGTTACAGATGATCACATCACAACAACTGTTTCCTCCTCCGTAATCTTTTTTGCCTGAGAACTGTACACATGTGAGCTCTTCTCTTCTCTTCTCGTGTGTGTTTGTGGACCAGACAGAGTTGTGGCGATGCTTCCGATTGTAAAGTTATTCAGCGTGTGACCTGTCGCTGATCCATCGTGCAACGTGACCACCTGAATAGAGGCTTTCACACTTTAGTTCTAGGGACTAGCCAGCAGGGTGGTTCTAGAGATCCTGTTTCTCCCTCGTTTTCCTGGTTGCATTCGCAGCAGCAGCAGGAAATCTGAAGCGGCTGACAGCTATGTATTTTTTTGCATGGCATGAACGTACGTCAACAACCGGTGAATGGAGGATGCTGTGATCAGAGCAGTTATTGTTGCGTTTCATATTTTGTGTATCAATTTATGCAATTGCAAGAGCAATTCTTCTGCCAACTTATAGTGTTACATATCACTAAAGAACACTACACTGCAGACAACAGGTAAATGCTGTTATCCTCCAAATGGAGCACTTAAGACTAGTTCCTGCGATGCAAACGCACCAAAAAGCGAGTGGTTCCACAATCTGGGTCCTATTGTTAGAAAATAATAGCGATCAGATGACTTTAAAAGCATGCGATGTGAACTCGGCATAAATGCACGTTCATATTTAGTCTAGAACTACAGTAACGTCATGTTCTCTGCACTTCTCTCAACGTGCCGAGAGGAGCGCTGGCAGTCAAATCATAAGAAAACAAAGATTATGCAACTGTAATGCTTGTAATGATTATTTCTACCTGGTCACATATCACAGCAGTTTCCGGAAAAAAACGAACACTAGAGGCAGCTTTTATAAAAGCATAATTTTTCGCACACCGACACATTTTATAAAAGCGTAATGTTCTTCAAAACAATATTTGGGATATTTGAAAACTTTAGCATCCCACATATCGAGCTTCATGTCTATGTGTTTTCATAGACAGTACAGTACAGAGATGTTCACAAGGAGCTCCAGTTCAATCCTGCTTAACTACGCTTCGACAAAACAGTTCAAATCTGCATAAAAGTAAGTTAAAATGGCACGTTTGCATTAACAAATCAGTTTTGCATTGGTTAACACTATCAGGATTTGGTGTAGGGCTTATTTCCAACATGATACAGCATTAACTTCTAGCAACTGTCCATGGATATTTCACAGCTGCAATACATACCTATATCAACGTAATAAAAACGTGCCAGAGTTCACGTATTGAACCTGTTGAAACTGTTTTAGCGCCACTCAGTGAACATTTTTCTTTAAAACCTGAAGTGAGGTATGTAAACCTATGGTATGTTGCACAAAAAGTGCACAGAAATACATTTGCAGTTAAATTGTGTAACATGGACGTTGCATTAAAAATTAAAGTACACTGCTTCATTTATCCATTTGACGGTTTTAATAGACAACATATATGAAAGATTCTACTACTAACCATTCACCTGGAGCACGTGGGTCTGGGACAGCTCCTCATAGCCGTATGCGTGACAGGTGTAGTTCCCCATGTGAATCGTAGTCACTTTAGTGATGTAGAGCGAGCCGTCATCGCCGAAGTCCTAATTGAACGGGAAGAAAGAGACAGAGAATAAAACAGCAGGAAGTCACTGGATGAATAGACGATGCATCAGCGGTGTCCCTTGAGCGCCGGGCGCAGGGGTTTGTTCCTCGCTGTCATGCTCTCTCAGGCTGATAAATGGTAAGGGTTAAAAATATAGCCAGCATTAGCGTGATTAATGAAGCCGGTTGTGGTTTTGTGAGGATGCATCCCCTCATCTGGGGCTCGGGGCCGACTCAAGGGGGATTAAAACATTAAACTGTTTTGTAGTTATATGAGTTTGCAGAGGGTAAATGATTTAAGGACACGAAAGCTCGCTCTTAAGCCCTAACACACCTGCAGCTTTATAGGGCGCACACCGAAAAGGGCTCGACTGCCGTACTGGGAACAAAACAGCGATTTGTTTGTTTAGGAGGTCGTCGCTAATCCAGCGAGATGGATGATCGGCTTCGTTAAAAACGCCACTTTGCCTCCGAGTGCCGAAGTTTTAGGATGAAGAGGGCAGAAGCGACTCTCTTCCAAGGACACCACGCTGTGGAAAGCCAACGACACAAAAACTAATTACTTTTTTTATTAAATAAAGATTATGTGACTGATAATACCTCACCTCTGCCGCGAGGCCGATATTATGCCGCATAAGGAGGACTCGTAGCGGTTTTCATCACTGGAGCTGTATTGGCTGCCAGTTTCAGATCAAATCTAATTACGAGTTTGTCATTCACGTTTTTGAAATCAATTGGCAGATAATGGGTCGTCGTGAGGTTTAACCGAAAGAACAGCATCAGAACTGTACAGTTAGCAAGCCACTAATTCAAGCCACTGAAAAACACAAAGACACAAGGGAAATTTAGCTGTCATCGGTTTTGGAAACGGACACATTTTCACTCTGAAATGAATCGGAGATGAGTGTTTGTTACACAACTGTGCCGATTTATCTCTGAGGAGAGAAAGACATTAACTGGAGGAGCCGTCTGACAATGCTTAAACTAATAAACCATTAGACACGGCGTGTTTTTGGTAATGCGTTGAAGCACCGTATAAATGTTATATGAATATGAAATCATTTGCTAATCATCTGAACCTACCACTGCACCATTTATATTACCGAAAGACAGTGTATTATTAATAAAAGAGATGAAGTGATCAGAGACGATACGAGATTTAATGAAATGTTGTGGAGTGAACCAATCATTTCTTTACTCATACGCCATGATATTTACAGCATACAGCACAAACACAACACGATATTAACAACAATCTTCTTAAAAACATTTTCTAGGCAAGCATCTGTCATTCTTCAGCGGAAACAGAAGGAAAGGGATTAGGGAGAAAGAAAGCAAACCAAATAACAAAACAAGACATTTTATCTGTTCTTCTTGCAGTTCTGTCTTTTGTTTCCACCGTGGAATAAATAATAAAAAAAAATAATCTCACAATTCTGACTTCATGCAACTGCAAGTTTCTTTCACAATTCAGACTTTTCTTCTTAGAATTAAGAGAAAATGAAAAGTCCCAATCACCTTTTATTTTTCCTCTTTTAGCTGAATCAAGCATCTGTATGTCAAACACATAAATCTTTCTCTCTCTCTCTCTCTCTCTCTCTCTCTCTTTATATATATATATATAGTTGATCAACAAACACACAAAGCACTAAATGAAAAAAGCCACTCACTACCGCTATTGAACGTGTTTTATTGCCAGCATCCGGCACTAAATGTTTCTTGAGGAGATGAGGTGAAATTGCACGCTTCTCCTCCCTTCAGATCACACAACAGACTCCAGATTGAGGTCAGGACTCTGGCTTGACCTGTCTAAAATTTAGAGCTTCTTCAGTTTGAACTCTGAGCAGTTCATTTACTCCTGTGTTGTAAGGGTTTTATAGTACACCACACCACAGCCGTACAGCCTACCATTCATGTCAACCCGGTCTCATAAAAATATGTACCTCGGTGCACCATTTTGTACCTCACGGCACGTTTGGTCACAGTTTCAAAGAAAAATGTCCACTCAGTGGGGCTAAAACACCGGTTCAATACGTGAACCCTGGCACTGTTTTATTACGTTGATATAGGTATGTATTGCGGTTGGTCAGAATTGAAATATCCATGGACTGCTGCTAAAAGTTAATGCTCTATCATGTTGAAAATAAGCCCTACATCTAAAAAGCATTTGCTGATGCAACCGTGCCATTTCAACGTCCTTTTACAGATTCGAACCAGAGCTCAAGTACATCTCTACAGTCCGTCTATGAAAACCCATAGATATGAAGCTGTATATGTGTTGATGTGCATCAGTTTTCAATACCCCAGCATATTAATTGCAAAAATTGATTAAAACAAAATTTGTGTGGAAAGAATTGCAAGACTTTACTGTCTCTAGTGTTCATTTCTTTTGGAAACTGCAGTGATATTTACTTGTTGTTATGTATTTTGTGTCCCAGAAAAGTGCACCCAGATACATTTATCCCACAAGACCAGGTAGATTCATGCGTTTAGATCAAGTCTCCATGCCAGAAATTTCAGATCTGACCCTGGAAGCCAGTTCCTGTCACAAGATATCTGTTTTATCTCACATCCAAAACCCAGACAGCAAAGTTTCATCTAATACCTGCTAATAGCAAATCTTGGCTGGTATCTAAAACTGTATTAACAATCATCTATCAGCCAACAAGTTGACTGAGAAAGAAAGGAGCAAAAGCAGAGATGAAGTGATGTTGATAAAAATGAGCAGAGCTTATTAATTCATCTTAGCTCTGTATGTTTCAGCACAAATCCGAGAAGTGTTATTATATTAAACTGCTTCACATCAACATCCCATCTCATAAAACCTTGAAACTGCAATATTCTTCCTTATTCTCTCTTATTTACTCTCCATGAAGCCGCGCAGTCATTAGATCAAACATCAAAAGCAAGCGCCGCAAGAGCGCGGAAAATTACGTGTAATATAAAATTTAAAACTGCAATAAAAATAACAATGATACATAATATATGTATTATTGATGTATGAACTGAAATTAATCCTTAATCATGATGATATACATGATGAGATACTTTCATGGGTTCAGAAAAGACACCTTCACCGCTCTAATAATATCCAGGAACTTTAAGTAAAGAACGAATTAGGCCTTTATGTTATTGCGAGTGAGGTGATGAGGCTTATTATTATAAGTGCCTTTTCATTTGCCAAAAATATAACTTTCAAGTTTTTTTATGCTAAAAATAAAAAGCAAACATATACATAACTTACTGCATTTACTTCCTGAAAACATAGCTAGGTAATTAGTTACTATTTTATGGGAGAAATGCAATATCGCGATGCATTACTTGTTAAAGTCCCATCACTGCTCGTCACGCACCACTGAAACCGACAAAAACCAACAAATGCCGAATGCACCCAAATTACTACACAGCTATAAACCGCACCATATGTCTGCGTTTTAAAGATCAGCCAACAGTGAGAAATCATATGGAAAAAAAAAATTTTTTTCTCATGGGAATGCACAAATGATCCGTGTGAGGAATCAGAGACAATCAGTTCAAAAGACCTGTTCCTCACAATCAAAACACAATTACGCATACGGATGTTTCGTTTTTCTAGCGCAAGACGCAATCATGTGTTTATTTAGATTCACGGTTTGTCTGGAACGTGTCGGATTCTATCCCTTATGAAAATAAGCTTATTGTGCTATTAGTATACTTCTTATCAACTTTTAATAATTTTGGTCTGCTTTTTGTGTACTCACTTAAAATTGCTTTTACGTATACCTGACTTATTCTTAGAAAAGTCGACATATATATATATATATATATATATATATATAGCTATACTTGTGTTCCTATATATATGGTGAGGCTTGTGTTCCTAGCATCTTCATCTTCTGTACAAAATTAAAAAAATACGCAAGCAAAGAAGAAACAGAAAACAACATATGCTTCTTTATGTAAAACAGCATCAAAACTGTGTAATGTTATGGAATGAAATGTTGACCGATGATTAATAATAATGTTTGTCAAGCTTTGAGGTGTTGACTGAATACATCTACGTTTTGATTATCATTCTGGATCCAATTCATAGTATTTTTTGGCTTGGTTCAAAATGTTGTTTATTTCTTTGTTTTATTTATAAAAAAAGAATGCACGAAGAATAAAATATTTTTGTTCACAAGCAGGTACCCTGTACTATCATGTTTTGTATATTAAGATTTTCATAAAAAACACATACATACAAATGAACACCTAAATAGGGACACTTAAATAAGTCATATACTTGAAGCATGATGTAAAGTTCACTTAAAATAAATTATATCAATTTAATTTTATTTGGGGGCTGGATTATCGAAATTTTGAATATCGAAATTTTGAAAGGGGCCACGGGGTTGGAAATGGGGTTAAAATTAAAATTCATGTAATTATCAGTAAAATACTACTATTATCAACACCAACATCTTCAAAAAGTTAACATGAGCGCTGTGAGTCAGTCATTTAAAATGTACTTATTTAATTTAAAAACTACTTATTCACACATTTGTAATTAACTGCATGTTAATATGTATATATATATTGTCATAATTTCACATTAAATGTTTAATGGAATATTTTCACTAAGTAGGCTATTATTAACAAGGGCCAGCATTTTAATGCAATACTACTACAGATGTCTATATTACATGCATTTCCCCTTAATTTTAACCATTAATTTTAGCCACTCGGTGTAACAGTGCCATTATTTTTAACATTTAGCTTAGCATAACTTCTGAAAAATATCATTTTAAACTTTTCTTTTGAAGCTGTTTCTAAACTGATTAGTGCAGGAAAAAAAAAACAATTCAAGGCTAGTTGTGTACTCAACGTTTACTACCGTTATACTGAAAGTTTACTAAAAAAAATATACTAGCAAGTGGGCTTATTTATTGAAATAGTGTACTACTAGTGCACTGATATTTTTATACTTACTACATAAAGTATACTTCTAAATATAATTGACCTTAAGTATACCTACTGTAAACTTAAAAAAGCGTGCTACTTTTTGCCGGGGGATCTGCGGCTGCCCGCGAAGCCGAACGCTCGTTGACCGATGCTCGTTCTCGTTGACCCGCGAGTCGTCGTTGACTGGGTCAGTGTCGCAACATTCAACAAACACTTCATTAACATGCAATTAGAGTATTGTAATGAGCGAGCGCGTAAACACAACCCCATGCTGTCAGGAACGCAGGTGAGCTAAACACGAGCGTGACACACCTCATTAAACACTACCCATTCCCACCCCGAGCATGTCCGCTTCTCGAAATCTACACATGATTCACAGCCCTTTGAAATCAGCACGGCTCCTGGCCCAACTCCTGAGACCACAATCATTATGCTATTTCCAATTACATCACGATACGAAGTGCAGAAACACAAATATGTTTAGTAATTGGAAATGGAAAGCGTGCCTCAGAATACAGAGCGCGCGTCCTGATAATGAACGTCAACATTCGTAATTTGTGTTGGCATGAGCTTCCATTCACGAACACGCTGATTAATTGGTGGAAATCAATGCAGCTGGACCCCGACCGAGCTTTGTGTTCTGAAAGATTATCAGATATTCAGCGGCTGCCCAATTAAGAGGAGGATGTAAGCGTTTCACATAAGAAAAGAAGCTCTGCAGGGCTCCTCACCTTGAAGAGGTGCAACATTCAATCCAGAATACTGTGAAAGCCTCACATCACACAGGATGCATATAACCGAGCTGTGCTGTGCAATAAGCATATATATATATATTGTCCTAGATTTATTTGTATGAATTGCACATAAAATACGCATACATTTGGATCAACAAAATAATAAACGTAATGTAATGCATAATTATCAATCATACACTCAGAAATAAGGGTAAAAAAGCTGTACCTTTTCAAAAGGTACACTTTTTCACCTATTTAGTTTAAATATGTACACTTCAAGTACTGATATGTACCTTTAAGGTACCAAAATGGACCCTCCAGGTACAAACATGCCCCTTTTGAAACCACCCCAGAGACAGCTTTTGTACCTTTATTTCTGAAAGTCACATAAATGAAACAAATCAGATTTCTGTGCTCATAAAAAAAAATCACTGCAGGCCTTATTTGTGCCGTTCAGTTTGCTGATGCTAGTGTCTAGCTTTCTAGTTATGCTTTTTAACATGGAACTCACACTTTAAAAATATTATTATTATTATATTTTTTAATTTAAACATTCTTCCATGACAATTTGTTGATGACACTTGAAACCACTGAAAAAATGAAAAATAAATTGATAAATAAATTGAATTTACAAAACAAAATTATATTTAAATGATTAAAGTAAGTTGCAAAACAAGATACTGTAGATTATAAACAACACGTGCATCATTAATTGGCCTAGATCTGTGAAGCAAACATTATTTAAGTTTGAAACCAATTTGGATTTATTGATTAAAAATAGACAGTTAAAGTGTAGTACTTTTACAAAAAACGTTGCCTGCTATTTAACTGATTTTTATGTATGTTTGGCAAATATGTTTATCAGGTTATGCTTAAAACTGTGCAATTTTGTAATCAATTCAAATGCATTAATCTTTTGTCATCAAACCAAAACAAGTGCTTCGAGAGATCTTCATAAACCTTAGGAATACTGGTCATGATATCTATATCTATATAATCTAGCAGTGATTATAGTCTACTTTAAAAAGCCCTTAACTTACATACAATGTTTCACCTTTGGCCTGGCACCTGGCACCTTTGTTTTCAGACATAACGGCAATGTTCAACAGAGTGATATTAAGGTACTCACGTTTATATCCTCCAGGTCCAGGAAGTTGAGGATGATGCCGTTCCTCTTCCAGATGATGGGTGGTCTCAGGGTGCCCTGAATGGCGCAGGACAGTACAGCGCTCAGACCGACGGTCACCGTTGTGACGCTCAGACGCCTGTCATCGGCTAGACTGAGCTGAACGACCTCTGCAAGACAAAACAACATCACCGCAATTTAGTTAGCCCATGCATATTTGAAATTTATTAGGCTGTTGGTGGTAAATGATCCGATCTTCCCATTACTAGACACTATTAAAACTAGTTCTGATAGTGTCTAGTAATGGGAAGATTGGATCTAGATGCATTGGATAAAGATTGGACCTGATGCATTCACATGGAGCATTGCATTCTGGTACATTCTGTGCAATGTATTCTGGTAGGCTCTGAAACATCCAAGCTAAACGAAAACGCTTTACGTACAAACCACCTCCATGGGAATAAAAAAGCCCAGACCGATTGATTGTATTTCGTCATTTTAGAATTAGATTTTGTTTGTCTTGCAGATTTAGTTGCAGTAACAGTAACTTTGGAGCAAAATATTTCAATAGAGATTGGTTGCCAGGTTTGGTAAGATCAGGCAAACCACTGGGCAGAAAATATACTGATTCAAAAGAAATGCTCTGATTGGGGAATTGAAAATCTTGAAATCTGACAACCGCAATCAAGAAAGCTTATGAAGGTCTGTTACCAATTCAGGATAAAGTGAATGCCGCATTAAAATGAAACCTTTCAGGATAAATAAGCATCAGGAAAATACATGCTTAATTCTTCGCTCTTTAATAGCTTCATTCATTTTCATTTTTTTCAGGATTTTTTCATTATTTCATGTCCTCGATGATAGTAATTTAGTTTAGTTTACAGTAGACTATTACTAACCATTCGGCTGCTATAGCTAAGAGTTGCTAGCTGTTTAATTCTTAATAATAAAGTAGAGTAACAAAGTATTTGTACTTCCTCTGTCATTTTGTAACATTAGGCAATTTTGAAATGTTTGATAGCTGTATTACTTTACATCTGCTTTCATACGCGATCGCTTGTTTGTGCTTCTTCTTCTCTTGTGTTTTGATGCAGAGATTCTGTACTCATTCAGGAAATGTATAAGAGCGCCCTCTACCGTATAACAGTAAAAACACGCAAAGAGTCATCAAATCGAAAACGGCAGAAATCAAGATCCTTGATTCAAATGTGATTTATAGTGCCAGCCTATTTTCCATCAATGCTTGTGTTCTTTTCCTGTTTATGATTTGACACGCTCTGTATCGCATAGAGCACTATAAGTAAGATGACCTGTCTTGATGAGGCATTTGATCATCCGATGAACGCTCTGTCTGAAGTGTGCAAACAACAACGGCCCAGACATCGCAAAATGTCTCCGGCTGACCTCGGGGTCAATAACAGTCTGGCTTTCCGATCAGTCATTTCACAGCTAGCTTGCAAATAACAGTGTTGTTGAGCTGCCGGCAGTCTTAGACCGGACGGATCGAGGCTCGTGGCCATTAGCATTCTGCAGCAGCGGACTCCTCCTGGAGCAAACATGTTGTTTGCATGATTTTCTGACAGTTCCGGGTGGATTTAATTCTTTCAAATGAAAAGAGGTCATTTAGGTGATGTTGGGAGAGGATTGCGCTGCTGAACACATTGATTTGTCCTGGTTAGAGGGAAAATGAGTTCCTGCACCTGCCTGTCAAACCGCAGCCATCGGATCCGAAAATGCAGCAGGTGCAAGAGGAGGAACGACCCGTGTACCGCTTCAGCCAACGCACACACGCGCGCGCGAATATTCACTGACAATGACTTGTGATCCACCGTGATCCAGACACCTGTGAAAGCCGAGAGTGAGCCGACTGCGCCGCTCGTCTCCATCCGTTCATCACGCTGCAGTGAACTTCTGCTGCTGAGATCGCTGGAAAATGTCCTTAAACTAAAAACTTGCTGATTCTGACATTTGTTAAAAGCCTTAACTACCATGTACTTACACCAAAAATTAGTGCAATGCACTTATTTAGTTTGGGCTTCTGCATGAAATAAAGCAATTATTAGCAATATAAGCTATATATCACTTTATATGAGTCGTAAAAGCCTGATCAAATATGATGCATTTGCAAAAACACACACACACACACTCGCAAACTTATTTTGAAAAAATATTCGCTATTGCAAATGTTATTAATTATAAACAGAAACAAATTCTGTCAGGTTTTACAAAGTTAAATCTCGAAAAGCTTTCACTCTTGCCCGGTGGTGCCATTTCCATCAGAGTCCGGAGAGAGAGAACAGTTAAAAAAATGACAACATAACAAAACGCAGCACCTCATTATTACACCCCCAGGTGATGATATTTCTTTTGTCAAATATAGCTTACAAAAGTAGTGTGTACGTAGCATTAGAATAGCACATCAGAGGAGGAAGTTTTACAAAAGCCGAGGCAACTTCTCCTCGCAGGAGTCTAAAAGTGAATGCATCTTTGCACCGCCTCAGCCCTCAAACCCTAAACCCAAAAACAGCTTCACATTTTACAGCAAATATAAAACCGAGCATCTCTCTTTCAGGATTCAGCAGATGCCTCGTCGTTGTGCTTCTCATTTTTAGCCTCCAGCAATAAAAACACTTTCCTTTTTCCTGGCACCATGTTGATTTTCCCCAGCAGAAGAGGTCTGGTTTGAGATTGTTTACCACCCAGACACACACACACACACACACACACACACACACACACACACACACGATAGTCTCTAAGGCAGGGATGCAGACAGACGGATGACATATCCATTGCCCATGGCAGGCCTCCTGCTGGATAGGGTTGACATGACATTATCTCTGTAATGACTCTTTGTGTTCCCCTCTCACCCAAAAATAGCCCCTCCTCGCAAGTAATTGACTTGCCCGGGATTTGCAAACTATTGATCCATCAAAGCTAGGTGTTATTGCCGGCGCCAGCCAAAGGCGAGAGCGCTCATTTCCCACCTAAATGAAAGCTTCCTGCAGGGTTTTTCCAGACAAATGCTAAGCACAGTCAAAGAGCCTCCTCAATCATAGAGGAAAGGTGCATCAACATCCACAGATAATATATATATATATAACAGATGAACTCTGAACAGCTCTCCACGGTGAGTTTGTGAGCAGCTGTGTTTAAGACAGTGACTATGGTTGAGAATCCAGAACGCTTTCTGTGTTTTACAATATGAACCAAAATAAGTTTGCAGAACTTAAAAATTGAGTTAATCAGTCAGCTCAAAGAATTTGAGTTTGTAACAAGTTTAAGTAAGTAGGATTATTTCGATGTTAAACCTTCACTTGAAAATTTCTGAGTAAAAAAGTCACTTTAACATATCTTTATATCTACTAAGTTTCAACACAATAGATCAGAATGATAAGACACCATCATTCTAACTTCATTTATTTTAATGAATTCATTTATTAATGTGGTCACACCAGAGAGGAGTCAAGTCGTGAGATTAATGTACAACCAGCCAGTTATGCTTTAATTCATTATCATGTTTTCTGTTACCAAATTCTATAATAAGAATCAGATCTACCATGACACATAAAGAAATATGATATTACAAACCCATACAAATAAAGATTTTCAAGGGGATTCAATTAAAGTTCTCTATATTTTCCAACCGGGGTCTGTACAAAAATGTACTTATATTTATACAATTCACAGAGAAAATACTGTTTCCCCCATGGTTTGGGTCCTGAAATCTGTACTATTTAAAATCCTGAGCAATAAATTAAAAAAGATAACTAGCAGTTTCAGTATTTTAAGTTCTATCCTAGTACAATATAATTATAAAACTAATTATAATTAGGCTTATATAAATTATAACTAATAGTTATAATTAGGCTACATAATTGTTTTGAAATATTTTTAGCCTACAGACTAATAATAATTCTAAATAACATCTGATAGATAGTAAGACCAATAACCATATTTGCAGAATTGATGTTTTCTGTTGTGTTATCCAAAGTAATCTATAATTTTTGCTGACTGCGTTTCTGTTGTTGTTGAATAATCATCACAGCTATAACTTGGCACAGGCCCATGTGGCTGGCTTTTTGAATATAAGTATTTAAAGATAAAAGACTTTGCTTTTAAAACTAGTTACTGACCCGAATTTTCCTTTTTGCTCAAGTTGTGGTGTAAGGTGTAAGGAAAGGGTCAACTGTGTAATTATAAAAATAATTACAGACGTCAATTACGAATGCAATTACACATATGTACAAAGTAAAAACATGTACGTACACAATAAGTGCATTGTATCAAAAGATTAATGTAAATGTAAATACATAATAGTTAAAGCCATTTCATATAAAATGGGACCATTCATGTTTTAAATAACTGAATATGCCAAAATGTTGCTAAAAATACAATAATCTAAACCAGTGGTAAGTGACTGCGTTAATAAGTTATTGAATTACTCATTTGATGCATTCAAATGGCTGATACATTCATAAATGAAGCAAACTTCTGTCGTTATGAATGGATCACTGTATCACTGATTCACTAGATTTGTTCAAATATACTGAATCATTCAGTAAAGAAACAGAAACACGAGGCATACAAGATCCCAAACCATTTCACAACCAAAGTCAAGTAGGTAAACGCCTTCTTATAAGAATACTCCTCTCACAAATCAATCGTTTTGTCTCAGAAGATTTCGAATATTAATACTTTCTGAATAAATTATGACTGTAGTAGTGGTTATATGTTTTATTCACAAACGGTAGGTTTAAAGGCAGGGTCTGGGTTGAGTGAATACTTAATTTAATCAAGGCAATAAAATTCCCAGTACCTTTTCATGTCGACATATTGACGCCAAGGCTTTCCTCTTCATCCAAAAATGCAGCTAAAGGGACACCTTGCCGAGTGACTAAGCATCAGTATGTAAGGAGCTGGGAGTGAGAACGTGTTGACTCCTTCAAAAAATCCCAGAGAAGCATTAACGTTGAGCCCTGACTTGCGTTTTGTAAATCAAATGATGACCCCGAAAAACCCCACTCGAGAAAGACATCCATGTTTTGCACGCGCGGATCCGAAGCGGCTTTAGCGAGTGTGTTCGGTTATTACCCGTCTTACGCTGACTGTTTATACCGGTTCTCATGTGACACACAGTAGCTGTCAGATCTCTCACACTCGTGGCATGTGGATTTATTAAAGGTGTCTCAGTGTGCTTTGTGTCTAAAATAAGATTAAACAGCAACACCCCCATACAGCACAACACCTGCTGGCTGCAAACACTCTTAAGAGTGCAAACAGCGTAACTGCAGGGCTGCTAACACGAGCACAACAAAACAACTTCTTTCGCACCAAACTGCTCTTATTTCTTTATATAGCAAGATGAGCAGATCAAAACATACGTTCATGCCCCTGAAGGAAAAGAGCATGCTGAGGTATCTGCACAGACACAAACACACACACACACCTTCTATACATTTGAAACATTTCACTACATGATGTACTTCACTGTGATAGGTTAGTTGTAGCACCGAGCAGTTAAATATTTTTGCGTAATGATGCTAAACTGTTCATACAGTATATACTTATTCTGTATATCGATATGCTAAATATATGGTGTAAATAAGTAAGCTCAACGAAAAATGTTTTTGTAATAAAAAACTATCATAAACTTCATATACCTTAAAAATTTAAAAGTTTAAGTTAAAGTTTCAGGTGAGAATACTTTTCAGATCTTACAGTAGCCTATAGGTTAAATGCAAAACAAGTTTTATAATGATTTACTATTAATATCTTGGAGCATTGCAAAATAGCTGAATTTAATCAGATTTGTTATACGTTTATAAAAATAAAGCATCTTTATTTATATTTTAAAATGTCTAAAAATACTGTTTTTTTAGCAAATATTGTTTGTATATTCTGGAATACATTTAAAATTATTTGTGTAAAAGAAATTTAATATATAATAATTCTCTCTCTCTCTCTCTGTTATAAATATAATATATATATATATATATATATATATATATATATATATATATATATATATATATATATAGAGAGAGAGAGAGAGAGAGAGAGAGAGAGAGAGAGAGTTTTAGAGTAAATATATTGGAATCACATGAGATCATGAGTGCCAAAATGATCATCAACAAGAAACCCTCTTGACGATGTGGTTATTGTCTCGGCTCAAGAAAGGCTCTGAGATGGAAGGAGGAGAACATCACACTTTTGATTAGATTGGCTTTCGTAATGCACAGGTTTGCACGGGTCTGCAGGGTCCTGATGACTCCACCGCGCTCTGCATTTAAGAAATGTTGACATTTGTTCTACCATCCTGCCCTGAAGGGCCAACCTCAATTACGGAGCCAATTAATTTCCATCTTATGAAAAAAAAAAAAAGATTTGACATCAGAAAAGGTGTTCTTGGAGACTGCATATATATGCCTCCGAATGCTTTATAACTTCTCATTCTTGTTTTCCAATCTCGTCTCGTCTCAGTAATGTAAAGTGCTGTCATATACGAGTGCAGCAGGTGAAGACCTATACAGAAACGATGGTGCTCCTCATCCTGCTGCAACAATCAGTTTCAGTATTTCTTGGCTCAGAGAAACAGACTGGAGAGTGATGGGACGGCACAACAGGGATCCTACAGTCATTGAAAACCTGGAAATATCACATATTTTTAAACTGTTGTTGTCCTGGAAAAGTTGTGGAAACAGAATCAGTTATGATGGGATTTAAAAGGGTTTCTGTTATGTCTGAGATTTGCAGGGCTACAAATGCATTGAAGAGTAGGGTCTGTGTTTACGTCGAGAATGGACCAAAAACGCCGCTTTATTGTAATGGCAGTAGCTGTGTGCATCTTGCAGTGATGCGAGGTTGATCTATTACAAACCAATGTTTAACTTCAAGAGATTTGAGATTAATTGTTTTTAGGTTAATAATTTCCTTTAATTCAGTTCAGTTTCAAATACACAATGTGTTTGAGCATCGTTTGGAGTTAAATTATTGTCCATAACAAATAAATGAACAACACTCCCAGAAAATGCTGCCTGCCACTCTTTTGTCTGTCTTTGTATAACAACTTGCAATTTTGAATAAACTTTTAAATCAATGTTTGGTCAACTTAAATTTTTTAAGTCGATTGAACTAACTTGTAAAACTTGTAAGAAATTCCAGAAAAACCTTGAACATCAGAATGTCAATACACTGTTAATGCACACAATTTTTTCAAGGGAATCTACTCTGATTTGTGTGTGAGACAAAATATGATTGGCCAGATCACCTGTCAATCAAACTCTTTGCAAAGGCTCTGATGGACTACAATAGAGATCTCCATCCCGTGTATTCATAAACTCATGTCACGCTAAAAAGGTACGACTAACACGCTCAAAAACGCATTTTTCCAGTTTGGCATTTCCTCTCAAACGGTGATAACCTGTGGTTAAGCGTGGTGCGAAAGCCTTAAAATATCCATTAGCAAATCAAATTATTAAAAATCGTTAATCACAAAGGACCGGAAAGTTTGTGAAAACCCATTTGTCAAAAAGCGCGTAACTTGGGAAGAACCAGTTCCCCGCTGAATCAAGATTAATTACCGTCGGATGTTCTGCTGATCTTCTACCGCACACAAACAAAACACCGAACACCAATGAAAACCCAACCGAATGGCGCATCAACATAAACCAACTCTTTCATAACCTTCATGCTGTTCATCGACAATTTAAAACCGCATAAACTTCAAAAGCTGCCATCCAATGCATTAAGGCGCTCTAGAACAAACGCTTCTTTGAGATGAGAGAGCGCTGCTTAGCACCGCGTGTCACCTGCTCCCTGTAGACCGCAGCGGGACGTGAAGGGCACGCGCTGTGATTAATTACCTGCCGACGGCTGTTTACTCAACCAGGACAGGTTTGGAACACTTACCAAATTCTAACCTGTAAATGAAAAAAAAAATGTCCATGCTCAGACTAATGGCATGCTCTCACAGCATCTTTAAACGGCTGCTCTGTACAATGCAGTCAAATCAGTGGGCAAACGAGCAACGAGGGTTAAATTTGTTAATAATAATCAGAAAAGAAACATTGGTAAAAACTCGTTCCTTATTAACAGAAACAGTAGTAATGGACTTGCTAATGATTTAAGAGTTGTCACTTTGAATTAGGCCATTAAAGACTTTAACCTCCTGTACCTTTATTAGACATTAACTGCATCAATAATGAGAGTACTTAAAATATTAAACAATACGGTAACACTTTCTTTTACGGTTACACTTATTATCATGCACACTACTAGAATATTAGCCATTTATCAGTGCTTACTAAGCACATATTATTGCCTTATTCGACATGACCTTATTCTACATCAATAATCCTACACAATACCTAAACTTACTACTAGCAGATTAAGAATTTATTAAGGGAAAAGTGCCTATTCTAAAGTGTTACCACAAACACATTAAATAATAAATGATCAGTTTGCACATAAACTTAATATATCTTACTTAACTTTAGATTGACAGTAAAATTTTAGTATAGGGACCAATTCCCAACGTTTTCTTATTAGCATGTCTATTGGCTGTTTATTAGTGCTTATAAAGCACATACTGTATTGTGTATGATCATACTGTATCCTTAATCCTACCCCATACCAAACTAAACAACTGCCTTACTAACTATTAATAAGCAGCAACTTAGGAGCTTATTGAAGCAAAAATGGTAGTTAACAGTGAGAGTCGGACCTCAAAATAGTGTGAAATTCACTAAATGTGCATAACCTATTAATGTAGTAATAATGCACAATTTATATACTGTAAACAAACTATATCCACCGATAGTTGATTCAAAAGTACTTCATTACTGTATGCTGTAATAAAGTGTTACAGATAAATAAAAAACAAACAAGATGCTGTAAGTCCAAGGAAAAAAAAACAAAACAAGAACCAGAACTAAATACCAACTGAACACCAAGACTTCAGCTTAAAGTCCATAACCAGAACAATCAATTTATGATGATATTTCTCAACATCATCGCCTGACATGACTGTTAATTAAATGTGAAAAACTCTAAACTCACATCAGACTCTTTTTCAGCTACTTTTCATTTCTAAAAACATATCATTGATACTTTCTGTGTAGTAGTTGAGCATGGCTTATTCTTCCTTTAAACAAAATTGACAAAATTTAACACCATTTGCATTATGAGAAGCTCTATACAAATAAATTTGGCTTGACTTGAACTTCGGCTCATACTTCCTGAGATTCCAATAAGAGGCCAATTACGGTCTCCATATTCCATTATCTTTTCAAACAAATGAAAGCAGACTCCTGGCAAATTATCATTGATTATTGTATTGTAAACACTCTTGGTCGGACACTAAGCAGAAATGATGTTTACCGGCACAAACTGCTTAAACGGACCGGCGCTGAAAGACCGAGAACTGATTTGTTCATTTCCTACTGTAATAAACCGCTGGGGTGTAATAAAACATTTCATTACCAACAAAATAAAAATGTTCAGTGCTCAAATATAAGCAAACCTACAGTAGAGTTTATAATGAAGTCCTCGATTATCTCGCTGTGTGTTATTCTAGCACTTCTGCCATCCTGTTTAATTTAGTATTTTTTATATAAAAAAAACATTTTAAAAAATGATATTAACAATTCAGCTCCTAACTTTTTTGAGGACTGTCTTTTCACTCAACAAATTAAGTACAGAAAAGAGTACTTGATTTATAGAGGTGGCTAAAAATGCTGTCACAATATGTTTTCCCGAATCACACAAAATGACTATTTATGACAATATTCATTTAGCATTAAAAGGGATGGTAATGGGACTTTGTTCGTGTGTGTCAGATATTGTTCAAAATTAAACTCCACAGAGTAAGGTTCCTTTTAATTTAGGGCTCCATAAAATTAAATTTATTTTCCCCTGAATTCAAATGAATGATTTATTGAATACAAGCACCTCATCAAAAATGGTTTCCAAGGAAATGCATTAACAAAACTCACAAATCGTTTTTTTTAAAATGCACATTTTACAACAAAACATTTCTTGTTTCATATATCGTCCAGTTACGATGCTTATAAGCGTTATTTGATATACATAACAAATATAATAAAACTTTGAGAAGTATATTTTGGAATACGACAGTGATGTACTTCTATCACGATTTAGCACACATTTAATTTGGTGGTTTGTTTGTGAAGATCTGCGAGTTTCACTGTGTATTTTCCAGTAGTTCTTCTCAACTGCAACACACACACACACACACACACACACACACAGGGAACAGCAGGCATCATGTCGTGTCAGACTCAGACGACAGGTGTCTTCGCTCACGACGGCACAACAGCGGTCAGGTGACTCGTACAGATGGTCAGCGCTTATGAACATACTAATGTGATGGCTAAGGGATTTCTTTTCTGACCTACAGTATTTAGACGAAGCAGATTGTTCTGGTGAAACGGACACATTCGATCAGAGGTTCTCGTTCGACAGCGGTTCTCCACCTTCTCCAGCAATCCGACATAAAACCAACGACGTGTTGTCCACGGTAAATCAGTTCCCGGAAAACGCAATATCGTGAAAAAAGGTCAATCTAACCTTGCTTTAGGAGTTTTCTCTACTCTGATCAAATATGAGGCCTACAAACCATTTTGTTGCAATATGACGCAGAAATCCCGTCTTCCGCTCGGCTTAGTGCTGGACCCGGCTGTAATAACAAAGCTGGATACACTGAAATGGAGGAGATTGCTTTTTGTTGCTTCTAGAGCAAACACGCTGTATTAATCGATAAAGGCCCAGATTCACTGCATAAAGCATAAATGAAGAAGGGTAGCAGACAATTAGCAGAAATGAACAACACTGAATGCTCTTTTTAATTTATAGAGTAGGTCTACGCTGCACTGATGTACTATATATATATATATATAAATCCTAAAAGATGTTTGAGCACAGATGCTGATATATTTGCAGAAATAAAAAAGAAATCCAATCATTTTCACTGGTGGTCTCAGACCTTAGGAAGCACGATCACTTTATATTACTGGAAGTTGTCCCTTGCTCTAACCGATAAAATGGCTTACATAAATGCAGCAAAATAATAAAGATAATAAAGAAGCGTGTTATGTTCATTTGTTGTATGTAACGGTTAATTAGAGCATGGATTTGAGAGAAGAACTAACCACATTTAAGCACATTTATTAAAATATATTGTGTGTTTTATTTAGCAAGTCTAAATCGGTGATGTTTTTTTCTCTGGTAATTTTCCATGGAAATACAATGTTTTTAACCTTCAGAAATGTAAGAAATGTTGGGGGCCATTCACACAGAATATATAATCAACACATTTTTATATAATCAAGCGCTAGATGGACGTTTATAACAGTTACACTCGTGTAGTTGCAGCATCTCGCACATGAGAGCCATGATTTTCAAGATCCGTGAATGTCCTCATAGAGAACTAAACTGCGTGCCAATTTTCAAGTGATTTGGACCAATGGTTGCCAAAAGCCATTTCAATGTTTTATCTGTTATAGCGCCAACAAGATGCCACATTTTTATTCACATGACCACAGAATGAGCCCGTACACACATGAAACTTGCAGCGTCCCAAGACACTGCAGCGCAATTATGAAGTAAAATGAACGATGATGAAATCTAAAGCTAACTGATTTTATATTGAGAAAATATGATTTGAGTCAAAACAAATGCGGACCGGACTCGAGAGAGATTTTTAGGTAATATGATGGCAATGAAAGTGATGTTGACGTCTCGGTGCACTCATGTCAAACACAATCAGAAGTGCTGACAAGCTATTATAGACTCGTTGGCAGTTTGTATTCAGATTCACAGCTATAATGGGATAATGAGCGGCTTGGGGTTTTACCTAATTATATGTCAGCAGGATACATTAGGTGATACATGTTAACCTCAAGACATACAGCATATGAAGATCTTTCACACAAACTTGACGTATCACAGACATATCACTCTTGCCACGCGTGCTTCCACAAAATTTACTGACTGACATCACACCACCAAAATAAAAATCAAATAAAATAAATCCTTTAATACACTAAACATCCACCTTCATGTATTAGTTCATCTCTCATTGTTTTATTGCATTACATTGCATCAACTGAAGCATTTAAATACTGGAGAAGTTGCTTTGGATTAAATCATTTGCCAAACAATTAAATGTAAATGTAAGTATATTCATTTTTTTGCGGTATAAATATGAACATCTGCACCAAATAACAGGTTAGGGAAAGTTAAATTGTTTCTCCTCCGTATTCTCATTATACCATATGATATGAGCCACAAAAGCCTGATGTTTTAATTATAATAATCAACAAAAATCAAACAAAACATGTTCATATTATTTCATTTTCAGGCTTTAAACAATGATTCTGTCCAGCATATAAGATCTCCTCTCAAATCTGACTGCCTAGACGGTACTTAACTTATTCTGTTTGATTAAGGTTGCAAAATTACAGGATTTTGAAAGTTGGAAACCTTTGGAATGAATGGGTATATATGGGACTGAATAGGACTGTAAATTGTAAATTGTAATAAACTGTAATAAACTGTAAATTAGCAGAATTGTTAGCCTACAACCGGGAACTAATATATGTATAGTTGAAAAAAAAGATGGTAAATTCAGATGCATGCTACAGTAAAACAACGAAAGCCACACAACTAAATTTGAGACCGAGGACTGTTCTTGTAAGTTTTGATGCCATTACTGGGGTAAATCTACTTAATCTATGGTATTAAAGTTTAAAAACCAATACGTAGTGAACCAATAAGTAACATACATTGAGAACGATAACGGCACCAGAATTGAGCCCTGAGGTACACCACATGTAAAACAAGCTAGGGAAGAGATTAACTGAGAAAATACTGTAAACACCTAGCATCGGTCATGATTAAAATATCACTAAAAATATAGGATCATACTCAGTGCTAAGTCAGACCGAAAAAAGTATCAGAAACGCAATTAATAGTCACATAGTTTTGCAAATGTATAAATTCCATTTCCCCCCTTAATTTTTTTGTATAAAAAATTGGGAATAGGTCTACATTTTGCGTAGACTGGATTTCTTACAGATAGATGTCACAGAAATTACAAGAATACATGAAACAAGAATAGTCAGGAACAGTATTGTAAAATATTTTTACCATTCCAGACTGATTCCAATATTTAAAAAAAAAATATTAGGATTATTAGATAAGCTGACCCTAAACCTACCGCGTGCTTGTCAGATTAGTACTTTATCACAAAACATGTACGTACATTGAAAACACGGTGAGGGCCAGTAAATGATTTGTCATTGGTAATTAGAGCTCATTGTAGCTCTCTCTTGAAACTTTGATACATTATAGCTAAAAATCTGTTTCTCTGGAGAAAATGAATGTGATTTTTCCTGAACTGCCAGTGGCCCAATTAAAGCAACACTTCAAACCCACACTGTAAGTCTGAACACTGAACCATTAATCATCTGATAATCATTGCTCAAAACGGCTATATTATAAAATAATCAGTTGGGCAAAGTGCTTCACGATTTTCTCTTCACGTGCAATCAAGCTGGACTGATTGCTGATTTACTTACGCCATTTCCATGCAAGGATTCAGTGATCATTTCTGCCTAAAGGCAGCTTCAACCTGTGCATGTGTGACATCAGCATCACTCAGTTGCCACAGCAACATCTACAAGTGTCTGATGCTTTTAGACTGACAATGAAGACAAACTATGATGCACAGATGCTGGTCATAGTAACATCACACTTTTATGATGATTCTTACACAGTCAAAAGTATAAAACAATTACTTTTTTTAAATCTATTTATTGATTGATTGATTTGATTTGTTATTACATTATTAAGACATTACAGCCCATTTCAAATCAGCCATGTTGCTGAATTAAAGATGTTGTACTGTACCAATATAACCTACACTTACACTTCCTTACTTACGTAACACTTTACATCCTATCAAACGACTAAAAGAGAGGCAAAGGAAAAGCTTACTATGAATAAATGTTTATATGTTATATATTAAATACTTTTTGTGCTGCAAAAAGGATATTTTGTGATTCAGTTTTGGACTAAAGCAATTGAAAACATACCGAAAAGTTCATTTTAGATGATCTTTTGTCATATTATTTCTATGAGTTTTGAAAATTACAACTTGCTCGTGAAAACAGCGGTACATTAGCGTACTAACGATGCAGAGGCTGCAGATTTTAAACTATAAACTAATAGTTTGCTTTGTTACTTCATACTTTATATACAGTGCTACAGATGAAGTAATTGGAAAATTTACAGCTAAGAAAGAGGCGGTTGTAAACAAAGCCGCCATCAGAGCCTGAACTGCTGTATCATGAGCATTTTCTGCCTCCGTGACAAGAAGCCTTTCAGCAGATTACAGCGTCTTTCTGCTGCCAGTGTGTGTCTGTGTGTGTGAAGGTGGCAGCGCTAGGAAGAGCTGAACAGTCCATCGCCTCGAGCACTTGTTTGAAGTCAGACTCTAGCTGAGGCCTGCAGAAGGAATAAATCAATGCAGCTACGGTAATGAATTATTTCCTTCATGCGGTCCAAGTCGGAGGCTGAGATAAAGAAGCCCACATGCTGAGCAGCTAACAGCCGGGAGCCGCTCCGCCGCCATCAGAATGCTGCAGCAGCACTTGTTCGTGTGCAGATGCAAAACGTCTGAGAAAGTGCATTTCCTTCCGCTAAACGCTCTTCTGAGCTGCCAAAGCTCACATGTAAAATAATAAAGATCACGAACATGGCAGAATTTGGGAAATTCTGATGGTTCCCGGCGCTCAACTCACGGCCATTATGCTCTGGGTGGCTTTCAGAAAGGAGGTTATGGGCTCACTAATATCATATTAAGCTAATTAACATTAATATTATTTTAAGGGATTTTATACGACCGATATATTTTCCATCCATTTGAATTCGCGCAGTTCAATTGCGCAGCGTTTTATTTGACAGTAAAGCAAGCATCGTGTTGAACATTGTTGATTACATTTGAAAATATCAGTTTTGCTCAATTATTTATTAGACATTTTTATGATGCATTTATATCGTCACAAAACACAGAAGCCGGCCAGCCAAGCAAACAGCACAACGATTTTGAATAAAAAGATTCCAATTAAGTGTACAATATAGATAATGTATGATGATAATGTATGATGTAGGGAAAAACTGCATTGATATACTGGTTATATTACTCAGTCCTATAGCGTACGTATAATGACATAAAAGTCTCCATGAAGGCAGAATGCTGATTCGCATTGCCGTTATTTTTATTAATTAATTTTAATTGGTTATTCAATTATTTATATTAATTCATGTGCCCTTGTAATCTTTAATCAAAAGGATTGTCTCAGATGATGTGAGGGCTTCAGCAGCCTGTCACTCACAACAGAAACCAACACTGATCTCATCAAACCGTCATTTCCCGGCGGACAGAATCGTGACGAAAATACAACAGTTGGGGGTTTTTGCTATTAAAAAATACATAAGCAAGCCCAGCTCAGGTGAGAACAAGCAATGCAAAAATAACATGCGTTACTTTCCATAGAGAGTAACTAAGTAACGCCATTAGTTACTTTTTAATGAAGAAACACAATATTGTGATGCAATCCTTTTTTAAACGTAACTTTCCCCACCAATGTTTGGGAGTGAGAACGGAACTTTACCTTACTTTTTATTAATTACCATGCCTTTAAATAACCCTTTTAACACTTAGCGTATAGTTAGTTATCATAACTAACACACTGATAACTTTCAGAACTAGCACACTGAGCGACTTACTGATCGGCGTAAACGGTATCACTGATTTAAAAAATGCAGAAATCAAGTCACTCCTAGATTTGAGCTGCTTCAGCGATTATAAAGAAAACCATCTCTGAACGCTTTCTCACAGTAAAATAATCACAGTATAGAGAACAGATGTTCTTCACGCCGCTGACAGGAGCAGTATGAAACTGAGGCTTTAGTCTTCACTCACCAATGCATAAACGGCGATAAACCACTTAGGGACGAAGCCCGTCTACTACAACCATCACAGCTCGTGATCATGAAATGCAATTCCGGATGCTTATATTGCCAACACTTTTTTTAAGCATTACTTCTTGATATTAACTAGTTGCTTATTAGCATGCTTGTTACTAGTATATAGCCAGTTTATTAAAACGTACATATTAATGCCTTCTGTACGACCGCGTTCTAGATCCCTTAATCCCTTACTATTAACAAGCAGCAAAACAGACGTCTACTGAGACAAAAGTCGTATCGATAGCAGTTAATACTGAGAATTAGACCTTAAAATAAAGCCTGAATGGGAAACCTTTATTTAGGGTTTCTTAACTTAGCATGCATATTACTGGAATATTAGCCATTTATTAATATTAATTAAGCACATATTAATGCCTTACTCTGCATCCCTAATCATACCCGATACCTAAACTTAACAACTACTTTACTAACTATTAATAAGCAGCAAATTAGGAATGTATTGAGGGAAAGTCGTAATTAATAGTTAGGACAAGTGTTACCATGTGACCTTTATATTATGTTTTTTAAGGTTTGTCTTGATTTCAAATCTGGGCGTTTTAGAAGGACAGATGACATAACGGTTTTATTGTCGATCAGCCTTTCATACGGATGAACATCAAGAATATTTTGTTTCTGCTTCTCGTGAACGCTTTAAACTATTTTTTTTGTGTGACTTCAGACGGCTTGGGTCGTTCGAGCTATTTTCTGGCTGCTTTTGGAGCAGGAAAAGACCTGAATGTAAACCTGTCTGCTCATACAGGTTTGAAATAAGCGATGACAGCACTCGATATCTGAGTCAGCTATTCTTTTTCCATTCATTTCAGATGGCTTTTCATTTCATCTGCTGCAGGCATGTGGACACGGACACGCCAATGTGCATCTGATCGCTTAATAAAGCAGCGCACCTCTCCTCAACAAGAGATATGATTTAAGGAATCGTTCAAGAATGAATCGAGCCCGCTGATATCCAAAGGGGCTGCAAAAATGCACATTTATCAAACCTTTTGCCAGCCTCTGAAACCCGTTAAGGATTGGGAGAATTCCCAGACACACATTTACACCTCCTCCTCCTTCGCACAAATGAGATCTTTACGGAGATGGCGATGGCTCAGACTCTTCTGGATGATTCACATTGTGGCACACGTTACAGGACACATGGCTGATTTTATTCTGGATGACAGCTGGCTCTTCACATCAGGCCACAACGGATGCAGGACAGGACAAGACAGCATCAGTAATGACAGCAGTGGCTTGTGTCCATCTGTTATGAGGAGAAAAGGGCATTAAAACTTAAAGCCGTTTCGAGACACGTGGTAACTCATGCACCACTGGCTTCCTTGGTTACCACGGAAACCATCCAGGTGCAATTAGTCCCAAAAGCTGATGTGGGAAAACAACAACTTCAAAGAACACGGACTTCACGCGCGTGCCAGAGCGAATACAAACGTGCTTTATTCTGCGAATACGTCCTAAAGCAGCGAAAACGACACGACTAATGTGCGCCTCAAACCCAGTCGGTGTTTCAAGCATCTGGAGTGTAATAAAATCATCAAGCTTTATTCACGAACATAAACAATTTACAGTCCCTGGTGAAAAAGAAGTCTGCTTAACTGTATTTAAAGCGCACTTGTAGCACTGTACTTGCAAATAATGAAATATTCATGAAATAATAGGAGAGTGTTTTTCAATTATCATGTTTGACATTATTACATTATTAAGTCCACAAATGAAACATTTTGCTCTAAATTTGTCTAAGTACACTTAGTTTGATGTGTTAGCTAACATACTAAAGCTGAGTAAAGAAAAGAACATCATTTGTAATAATAATAATAATAACTAGTGCATTGTTTTATATTATACATTTAACATCGTTATATTTCAAAAATGTATTACATCATCACAAATGACATTAAAGTACCTTTTATTTTACCTTAAATGCTTGTAGATTTAGAATATTTTAAAAACTTATAAAAGTGATTATGAAATTACATACAACAAGGCCTTATTTCCAACTTACAGTGAATTTGATATAAATTTATACTGTTATACATTTGCATGTAATTTTAAATAACGTACAATTGGTTGAGTTCACATTTAAATATATTTCATAAACTATATTATGCTAAAGCGACGCAATAAAATATGATACAGTGCTTTTTCGCAAAGGTTATCTTGAAAGCATTTCAAGGCTTCATAGACCCATTCTTAATTTGAAAGTAAGCAAAAGCATAATTCCGTTTTCTATTGGAGCTCATATAAGCAGCATCTCCTATAAGAAATCAATCTCAGAATGCACCATGCAGCAAAATATTCACAAAAAAAGCTATGTATGCACCAAAAAAATTGCCACAATATCATAGTAGCGTATATTAATGGACATTATAAGAACACTTAATAGTAAAGCTAATCCTAACATCCAATCTCACGAATCCAGATTTTGTGTTGCATCTGGAGCGTCTGCTTCAATTCAAATGAGTCACTTGCGAGATTCAGTTCAGTGAGTAAGTGAGGCGCTGGCGTCTCCGTTAGACATGTTTAATTAACTCCTCGTCCGATTCAGTAATTTAGACCCCCTCTGATATGCAAAACCCTCTCCTGACCCGCCAGAATCGGTCAGACGGGACAGACCTTGAGCGCCGCTCTCAGGCACAGGAGCCCTGCTCTCAGCGGGACCTCTTTCTCAAGCAATTACACCCGCTCACTCGTTCCCGCACCCAGCTGCTCTTTATCTCTGCCTCTTTGGCAGCGAGTGTCTTTGTCGGAGATCATCGATCGTCGATCTCAGCCGGTCAGGCTTCGGCTGGTTAGATACAGCAGGTAGCGCTGATTATGTTTTGGAGGCTCTTATATTTGTCCTGTCTCAGCACATGGCAGTCACTAGTGAAGGAAGGTTTGGTGTCTCACTTTCTGGTTCCCATGCAGACTGTGGATTAATGCGGACGGCCACTGACAGCGCAGCTAAACGACTTTATAATTCCAGCTCTAACGGGAGCCGTGAAAACAGACTGATGTTCCTTGTCGCAGTTAAATCGTCTCACTCTTTCTCACGTCCCCCTCCTGCCCTTGTGAAGAAGAAGTGTGCTTAGTCTTATTAAATGTTCACTCGTGGTGTATTTCACATCTTAAAAGAACAGCCTGTACTTTCAGATTTGATAAAAATGAAATAAAAGGCAGCTTAGGAGTACTGTTTAGCATGACAAAATGTTTCAAGAAGTGCACTCTCTAAAAGAAACTTATTTGGAAGTGTTGATTAATATAGTTGCACGCATGTAAAGTTTAGGAAACACTTCATTTTAGGATCGCTTAACTACTTGCTTATTAACATGTTACTGTGCAGGTGTGAAAAAATGCTGTAAACGAAGAATGCTTTCAGAAATATAAATAACCATTGTTTATCTTTGTCAGTTTACAAAATGCAAAGTGAGCGAACAAAAGAAAAATCAAATCAATATTTGGCGTTACTACCTTTGTCTTCAAACTAGCATCAATTCTGCACAAAGTCTGGGATTTTTTGGATTAGAGTCAGGTGTGATCAACCAATTATACCAAACAAGTGCTAATGATCACAATGTCACACGTAGGTTGAAAGCCAGTCATGAACTGAAACAGAAACAGCCGATCTCTGCTACCAAGATGAGGTCGTGAAAGACGGGTTCATGTCACGAAAAGATTGAGCACGGCAACAAGACACAAGGTAGTTATACTGCATCAACAAGGTCTCTCCCAGACAGAGATTTCAAATCAGACTCTTTTGAAGAAGCACAAAGAAGCAGGAAACGCTGAAGATCGTAGACGCATGTGGTCGCCAAGGAAACTTAGTGCAGCAGATGAAAGACACGTCAAGCTTATTACCCTTCTGAAATCGGAAGATGTCCAGCAGTGCCATCAGCTTAGAACTGGCAGAAACTGTCCAGAAGTGGTCTTCATGGAAGAGTTGCAGCCAAAAAAGCCATACCTCCGACGTGGGAACAAGGCTGCGACTCAGGTATGAAACAAAACATAGGAACTGGGGTGCAGAAAAATGGCAGCAGGTGCTCTGGACTGAGGAGTCAAAATGTAAAATATTTGTCTAAAGCAGAAGGCAGTTTGTTTGTCGAGAAGGGCTGGATAGCGGTACGATAATCGAGTGTCTGCAGGAAACAGTGCAGCATGTTCCTTGAACGTTTGGGGCAGCGTTTCTGATAATGGAGTTGAGATTTGGTCAGGATTAATGGTGCTGAGAAATACAGGCAGATACTTATCCAATGAAACAAAATGAAACAAACAGCCATTTTGTTAAAAATCATACTTTTTCGGATTGAAATTTGGCCTTTTTAACAGTTGATCTTTTTTAAGAACCAACTAGCATTGACTAGCATGCATTTTACTGGCATATTGGTTGTTTCTTAGTACATATAAAGCACATATTATTCTGCACGAACATATTTCTGATCCCTTAATCCACACGGTACCTAAACTTGTCAACTACTTTAGTAACTATTAAATTAGGAGTTTATTTCGCAAAGGTCGAGTTAACAGTGTAATTAAACGTGTCTGACTTTTTATAGTTTAGCAGTGTTAGTTTTAGGAGTTTGTTCAGATCACTAACCTAAGATCAATAACAACACTTTTTCTGCTGTTGTAAGTAATTTTGTCCCAGAAACTGAGGTTTATCATTAGGCTTACGTTTTATTTTTGGTGAAAGCACTCAAATCCAGCACTGTCAGATTAATTCAAGCCGCAGTCTTTTCAGATTAATGTTATATGGGCTTTACTCATATTTATTTGCCGCATGATCTGCTCTTATAAGCCTCGCGTCTGAATAAAAATGTGTAGTGCAAATTTAACAGTGAGTGACCCAGACATAAGATTCCCACACTTTATTACAGATGAATTCCCATGACTTTCCGTGACCTCTCCAGAAGCTCACACTGCTAACCAGCAACATTCAGTTACACCGAGTAGTTTAAAACCTGCTTTGGTCCAAATTGTACGGCAGTATTACACGCATTCCTGAAAGCAATTTTACGATGATTTCAGGAGAAAAAAATTCAGTTTCTTCAGTTTAACACAAAAGAAGATATTTTGAAGGATGCTGGTAACCAAAACTAAATCAAACCCAGGGCTGGGTGAAATATGGACGAATCCTAGCAAATGGGTTGTTTTTACACAACTTTCTGAGTTTTTAATCCAACCACTAGGTCAAATCAACCCAAAAACACATTTTATGCAGAGCTGGGTTGTATTTAACCTTGTATTGTTTCAGAGTATATAGATGTTAATAATAGGCACGCTTAATACGCAACTTAATAGTGAGAACTAGTCCCTATACTCAAAGTGCTTGAACTATCCCTTTAAGATCTATTTTCAGCAGAGAACTGAGACAATGCATGCAAATCTCACATAATAATGACATCTAAACAAAATAATTCGTGGTAACACTTTAGATCAGGAACACTGTTCACTACTAGTTGATTATTACATGCATGTTATCAGCATATTGGCCGCTTATGACTTATAAAGAGCATATTAATTAATTTATTCTGCACAATTTAGATTCCTTAATCCTACACTATACCTAAACTTAACAAATATCTTACTATTAATAAGCAGCAAATTCGCAGTTTGTTGAGGAAAACGAGCGTAATATGCATATTCGTAAGACTTTGTAATAATGGTACTTTGTAATAACTGTGTAATAACTGTGAGTCTTTAGTTAAGAATTAGTAAATAGTTAATTTATCATTTATAATGCATTATTCCAGCTAGAATATTTTATTCTTTCATGCTTTATTAACAATCAATTATCCTTTCCAAGTTATTATGCTATTTACACAACAGTAATTGAGATGTCGGTGATTTATAAGATAATTTACAAAGTTATACAACATTTAGTAGTTGCCAGAAATCTGTTTTGCAAGCTCATCTAAAATGAGGACTACTTAAAGTATAATTTAGAAAACTTAAACACAACATATGCAACTTCTTTCAAGATAAAAAGTGTACAACTGTGCACTTGATAAAAAAATGAAAAATAAACCTGTATTTCATAAAAAGAAATAATACAGTTAAAATTGTGTACAGCTGTACAGTTACTGTTTTTGCACCTTGAAATAAATATTTCCGTGTTTTGTTGTGTTTATCCTGTTAGAAAGATGAAAACTGAACCTTATGCTTATCAAACAACAACTAGGCATTTATAGCTGTATTAATAAACTGATTACTAACGACTATTAATGTCGGGACAACGCTTCATAAAGAATAACCGACTGTTTACTAGCGCTTACCTAATGATTCATAGCATGCGTTCATTATAAAGCAATACCTGTATTCTATAATACGAATTGTCACGAAATTAGTAAAACAATCAACAGCTCATAAATATGCGTATGTTTTTTTCTCCAGCTCACAGATGGTTGAACAACATAACGTAAGCATGAAAATGATTGTGTTACGCACAAAGAACTATAGGAAACACTGGCGTCTTTCCTACGGACGGAAACGCGTGCCGAAGCTAACAGAGGAGCGCGAGAGGATCTCCTCGGGGACGCTTGTTTGAAACGTAAACACCTGAGTCGGCCAATTGCAGCAGTGCTCCTTCCTCCTCGTCGCAGATGACACCGCCCAAAATCCCACCGCGCAACACGCTTAACCTTGAGAAGGGCTTGACCAGCGCAATGTTTTATTACCCCGACACTCGCACACTCCAACCTCCTCACCTGAGAACCAACACCGCCAGCTGGACGCAAGCGAAGGGACTGTATAATGATAACAAGCAGTTCGCTAAAACCCGCCATTAGCGAGGTTAACGACTAGCTCCGGTTAATGGAGCCCTGTTTTTTGCCCCAGTAGTTGAATCTTAAAGCAAGAGTCGCACGACACCTCTAATGCTTTGATTGATCTCCTGGTGAAATGGATGGATAATTTCAGTCATAGTTGCTCGCTCGAGAACTGGGACTGGCGAACTGCATTGGCAATTCCTGAAACGAATGAAACGAGGGCGTTTGGTTTTATGCGGCGTGGGACGATGGATGATACGAGATAATCTGGGCTTGCCATCTCATCTCTCTTTTTCAGCCAAAAGCACTCATCTTCATCACCGGGCCATGATTAGCATTCATTGGCCCAAAGGATCAGGTGCTCGCTTCACGCAAATGTGCAAAGCGCTTCAGAGAGAGGCGAATGGTGCCTGGCAGACAAAAAAATCTGCAGACCTGCACACGGTAAGAGAGGCTCATTTGTACTGTAGGACTCACGGAAGGCCGTGTAGAGCTCCTGAAGGGTCAGGTGACCGTCGTTGTTGTAATCGTCAGAACGCAGGAGGTCTTGCATGGTGCACTCCAATAAGATGTTTTCTAAATGCTCCTTTATGGAGATCTGTAAAAGAAGAAGAAGAATTCAATTCAGTTACACGGAGAGCTGGGCAGTAAGCAGTGATGTCGTTTTCCTGGCAATGCATTACATTAACATTTTTGCTTACAGTTACTAATGTCGATAAATTTACATATGTTTAGTTAAAAAAAGAAATATTAAGTACAATAGTGTTTTGCATGTCAGCGTGTCCTCTTTTGATTGTGAGGATATTTGTTTTCACCATGACTTACTTAAAAGACTTTCTTTAGATACTTTTCTCATGTCATTTTTGTTGAATTGACTCGCTTCAGCAAGATATTCACAGAGACGAAAATGTCGAAAAGCGTAGCCTATTTGTTTTTGTTTTTTAATTTTACAAAACCGAAAAAAGGTATTGTTGCTATTGTGGGTGTGTACAAATTACATATTTTTTAGTCAATATTAATTTAACGAAAGAACTACGAGTTTCACTTTTTCAGGTTTAATAACTTGAAAAGTAAGGTAAACTTGAAAAAGTAACTTGAAAATAAAGTAATTGAAGTACATGGAGTAATCAGTAATTTAATCCAATCAAAGTAGTATTTAATCATTTAGTGGATACTGTTTTAACTGTGTAATCACATCCCAAAACTAAGTACTTGTAATTAAAGTATATTAGATTATAAAATGCTCATAATCAGATTACCTATTATTTTTTATTACAGTTGCAGTAAAATAATTCTAAAAGTCATTTAGCTTTAACTATATTCACAAATGTGGTATAAATAAATCTGCAAACTATGCTTCTGAATTTGAGGGAAAAGCACCTCTCAAGCTGTTAGACCGTGTGTGAAACCAATAATTATGCAAGTTACTGGTAACTGTTGATTCTGGAAATCTGACAAAAATATGTCAGGCTTAAGAAGACTCCGAATGTAATGTTATTGTTGTTTTAACTATTAATGTTTGTGATGAAATGAAGGGTGTCCCAAACATTTTTGGCAGCCAAACCCTTTAAAATCAAATATTTACTTGATATAAATATCTCTGAGGAAGTTATTATTCACATTATTCAAATTTACATGAAAAGGTATTACAGTTTAAATGTATTTTAAATGCAAAAACATATATATATGCATTCATGGTAAAGCTGTGCATTAATAGAATTTCTATGAAAATAAAGATCAAATAACAAGAACGCAGTTATTAATTTAAGCAATAAGGTACGAGATGCTGTATCATGAATAAATCAAGGCATTAACACTCTAGAGCTAATATTATAATCTAGCATTTTAGTTAACACTTCAAAATAACTGCAGTTCTTCAAAGTATGACGTAAAGCTGATTAGCGTAAAGACTTAATGACTTTTAAAAGTTTATTAAGAACGATGTAATATCTTAGATATTGCAGATTATTGGAGATATTATTGGTTTGCAATGATTCTGTGAATAATGAGTCTGAAATATTTCCTAATATTTGAAGCAGGATAATGCAGTCATTCCAGAAAAATAAACCCCTTCAGAGTGGAGCGAAATGAGCAGCTGAAGGTGCTCCATCCGCCACTCATATTCCCCCAGATCTTCTTGAACTGCAACCCCATCGGTCCTCACCTCCCGCCAGCTCCCTCGCTGCTCAGACGGCCGCCCTGGTTTCTGTCTATATACTTGAACATCGTGTCCACCAGGATCCTCCTCTGGTCCATGGCGCTCGCGTGGGCGCCGGTCCGTGGAGGTCCTGGGCTGCATGTCCAGAAGCATGCTCTTCAGCTTGTTGTACTCCGCCATGGTGCACGCGCCTCCTGTGAAGCACACCAGAGGAATTTAATTAGCCATGATACGACCAAGGTAGCATTCGGCGCATTTGCATTTATGCACTGTCCGCGCGTTTATGATTTGCATTTTGGACAGTCGCTCAGTGCAGGGGTCCCAATTAATTCACTGTAATCCTCGCTTTACACCCAAAGACAAAAGGTAAACATTCTCATTTAGACACTTTAGCTGTATCACAGCTTCTTTTTCGTGGCGAGGGATTAGTAAGCACGTTTTAAACTGTCACATTAATTCCCGTGGCGGCTCCGGCAGCACTTATGTCTATAAAAGACGGCGGGGGAAAATGAGAACCATGATTAATCAAGTGTGGTAGTGACTGTTTATTCCTCACTGGCAACAAAATTATGCAAACACAGCCCACCCGGCTGAGGCGCCTCTTTAAGACCCTCGAGTGGGAGGAAGATTGTTTTCTTGTATCCGCACGGAGGCAGCGCAGAAGACGACAGTGTATTGGCAAAGCTCTGCTCGACTGATGAGAGGAGGAAATGCGGTATGAATTAGTCATTAGGTGACACTCCTCTACATGACGGATCAGAGCCGCCCGCTGAGAGGAGTCTCGCTACGTCTTCAATGAAGAATACAGCAGTCAACGGTAATCGACGCTGACCGCCGGCAGCTTTCACCACCACTACAGGATGCTGTGTAGGAACTGAACAACCTCAACGCACACTGTTTTATCGGCCGATACATACTGTAAACTTTCAGGGGCGCTATAGCCATGCTATTTTACAGCTAAGGCTTATTACGCTCACAGATCCGCTGACAGAGCCGTGCGTTTTGCTTACGCTTGATGTTTGCTTGCTGGAGTGCAATTTTTGAAAGGGGTTGCCATGTCTGCTTATTATTGTTTATAGGATTTTTCTACTAAAGCACACAAATACCATAATGTGCTTGCAGATATTTAAGAAACATGCCACTTAACATACAAAACAATGACACAGTCTTTCATTCTCCTTTGAAAATGTACGTTCTGGCCAGGAAAGTCAGCCTCTGGTTTAGTTTGTTTAGAAACCCCGGCCACACTCAGTTTAACCAATTGGAATCGAGGGGTGCCAGTTGGAAGGAAAAAAACAGAACGATTTCGCTTCAGTCTGGCAGGAGCTAAGCGAAAGTGTTCTGAGTGGAATCTGGCAACCTCCGTGTGCATCAAGCAGGAGGGGCGTCTCAATATTTTGAATTTGGACTGCAATACCTAGTTCAATCGCTCAGCGCCAATCCTACATACAGCACCTTTAAGCTTTAATGGGCTTGTTGGTTTGAGCTCAGCTCATAAAGCGATCTATTTTATAGAGTTAATAAAGTAGGCAGGTGCCGATCGTGATATTTTACTATGGGGCCTATTTCCCAAGATAATGCATTTGGATTTGAGTTTAGCACGGGCTTGCTCTTATTGCTGTTTTTTTTCATGGCAAGATTTGGCAACACTAATGAGTTGAATTGTACCCCGTGTCCTGTGATTTCTTGCACATGTATACAGAAGAGACGATCTTTGATACGTGTTTGAATATCATTATCCATTTGCCTCTCATAGTATTTCTGCAAACGATGTTGCTACAACCTGCATTTTTCAGAGTCAATTCATTCGGAAGAGGCAGTTGCCGCCTCCCATAAATAACTGATCTGTGTGTGTACAGGATGAACATGTTTACAGAATAAGTCACAAACACTGCTGAAAACGAACATGCACAATTTGAATTAAATATATGTCAGGGTAGAAAACTTCATGCAACAATGCAAATTTAAATTTAAGTAAAAAACGGAAAGAAGAAAAGTCTTACAGTAGCTCACTGATGTGCAGTAGTGTAATCAATAAACTGAATTTTGTGTTCAGTTTGAATTTCCATGTTTTTAAAAGAAAAACAAATACAAAAATGTGCATTTTGATATTCCTCACAGAGTTAATGAGGATGTACTAAAACTTATAATACTGTCGCTTAAACTGCAGGATAAGCTTGATATTAAACAGCAGAAAGACAACTTAATTAGATACTCACATACTGTTTGATATGCACATGTATTATTGTTGCTTCTAGTATTATTACTCATGCACCATAAATGTGTGACAATTCTCTTAAAATATTTCAGAATGCTAAAATATCTGTAGATTTATGGAAACTACATCATTCTTTACATCCGTCATTACACGAGAAATCATTCTGCTTTGCCTTTCAAAGGATATGCCCGTGTTCTCCTGCAGCGCTGGATGTAGTTGCACATTACATAACCCCAATGTCAAACCTGTCTGTTAACATGACATCAGGGCTCGTCTCCACACACAAGTCTTCTCTTTTACCCACAATCCCACCTTGATCAATAATGGAATGACTCTGACAGCAAAGGTGTTCCGTTCTGGTTCTTTTCAAACATGGTAATGAAGTACATCTATCACCCAAGTGCAAAAGGGAAAAAGGTCAGTGCTGAACGTATAAATTGTTATGACATGCCATAAATCTGAGTTAATCCTCAAATATATCCTTTTTTCTCCATGAAAGGTCTCACACAGGTCTCCTACGGTATAGATCTTCTTCTGCTCTTTCTGCCAAACACACAAACCACAAAGCTGCTTTTACTGGATGAAAATGTATTTTTTGTCTACTAAACATTCATTAAGTTAAATTTTAATTTAGTTTTCATTCAGTAAACTGCACTGTCAGTATTATATTGGCTAACCTGGTCTCATAAAAAGATTTTGCTGGAGTTTCAAAGAAAATTTGTCGACTGGAGTGGCACTAAAACCTTTTTATTACGTGGGTATAGGTATTGCAGAAAGGTGTTCAGAATTGAAATATCCGTGACTGTTGCTAAAAGTTAATGCTGTGTCATATTGGAAATAATCCCTACATCAAATCCAACCCAAACGGATGTTAATAAAATGCAAAAACTGTTGATGCAAACATATCATTTTATCTTAATTTTGTTCTAACACTGGATTGAACCGAAGCTCCTCGCCTCTCTGTAATCCATAGATGACTGGAAACACATAGATATGAAGCTGGATATGTGTGATGCTAATGTTCAAAAGCATCAGTTTTCAAATCATAATATTGTTTTGAAATCATAACATGATATTCTTTAAGTAACTGTGCGAAAATGGCAATTTTATTAATCAAGGAATCTAATTTGTGTAAGGAATAAAAAGGTGTTTTACTGCTCTAGTGTCTACTTCTTTGGAAACATGATGGTGCGTATTTCAGTGTGTGTCGCTAAACAGGTAGGTACTGTATTGGCTCTGAAATATGTATGACTATACTAATAAACCCATTTTTGTATTTAACTGGGTTTTAGATGGCCCCAAAAAATAACTTACACACTATAAACTCAACTCAATTTTATAGTGTTAAAACAGCACAGTCAAATCACACGGCTGAGCAGATGCCATTTCATGAGCTTGTTGACAGAGCTCCGTTTTAAAACACCGGACCTCTGAAAACATCCAGTTCTCTATTAGGTTCAGTCCCATCAGTTTCTCTCTTCGTCTCACGCTGCTACCCAACGGCCTTTAGATCGCGAGCTGTCTGATTTCTCTGAAAGCTTTAGAACAGCGTGTCTTCTGACCTTTAACATATTTCAGTTTGCATCCCATTTCTATCAAGAAAGAAAAGTTCATTGGCACTTTGCGTGACTAATGGTGACTTGATGGGAAATGTAAGATGTGTTATCTAATCAAACAGCAGATTTCACAGAGCATCAGCAGAGGCTCTTCTGTTCCTGAGTGTTCGGGGACGCCCCGTGAAACTACCGCTGTGATGAATAACTGATCAGTGATGTTCAGGACATCCTCCACTGGAGTTACTTGAGCAGGACGCATGCATGAACATGTATGATCAAGTAGTTATGGTGAATACATTGAATAAAAATCTACATAAAACCCATTTTATGATCATACAGAAGCTCACGCGATTATGTAAATTCTATGTTTCTAAACATATGGCAAGCCATTTAGACATTTAACCCTTAAAACTTACATCTTAGCTACTAGTATCTATTCTATGAAGTACTAGTATTCATTCATCACTACTAGTGTTTATCTAAGAGTAACTAATGATATTATTTATTAGATACCAGTTTTACTTATATGATACTAGTATTTATGCAAGTTTAGTTACCTACTAGAAACATGTTATAAATATTAGTAGTAATTCATTGGGCATTAGTGCTTAATTATTAAATAGTTATATAATTTGTAATCGTTACTTGTAACTATTATTTTATCTTAACAATCACAGATTTTTCCTAGAATTATATTCAGAATTATGTTATCAGTCACAATTATGGAAGCCTGTTTCGCCACTGATTAATAATAAAATCTCACAATCTCTGCATATTCTCACAATTCCTATTTCCCCCTATTTTCTTTTCTTTTCAAAATGGTAAACAAACATGAGGGTGAATAAAAGTCAGAGTTGTGAGAAAAAAACTCAGAAATGTGAGTTTATATCAGAATTTGACTTATTTCTGAAATATGATATAATGTATATCCCACAATATATATATATATATATATATATATATATATATATATATATATGTATGCTATCTGGATGATTAAGTACTACTAGTATCTAATAATAGGTATTAATATCTAATTACTAGAATGTAATATCTAATAGAGTCAGTACAAGTATCTAATAAATAAGAAAAAGTATCTAATGAATAAGCAGCAAAGCCTACTAGTAGTAATAAGGATGAGTAACTAAAGATTAGATACTAGTAACAGAGTAGACACTATT
Source organism: Puntigrus tetrazona (assembly GCF_018831695.1). NCBI lineage: Eukaryota > Metazoa > Chordata > Actinopteri > Cypriniformes > Cyprinidae > Puntigrus > Puntigrus tetrazona. The sequence continues at coordinate 17,158,420 of NC_056719.1, forward strand.
ACTGAATGATTAAATGTTAAAATGGCTTGCCATAAAACCAGCTACATTAGATTTAATGAATGCAAATCCTTTATATCATGTAAAGACACAATAATAATGTGCCGTCATTACCCCGAGGAGCTCTTTCTACCTGATCTGCCCTAAATGACTCTCAAAGCATTGCCGCTGAATCCGAACGTAGTCAACGTTAAAATCGGACATTCTCAGAAACCAGTTCATTCACGAAGCACTTTCTGAAATCACCTGACAATCTCTCTTCGCACAGTGCTGCTAATGTCCCGCCGCTCCGTACGCGAGTGATCAAACAGCTTTTCCTGTGATAATTGCTGAGAGCAAATCATGAAACGTGACAAATGAAAATGAATCCTCTTGAAGTTGAGAGAAGAATCTCTTCGAAGCGGAAGTGTTATGTATGCATTTAGTTCAGTTATATTAGTGTGAGAATCTGGCCTTTGACAGTCAGACAGTCGCTTTTCTGTACACATATAAGGTTATAAGCAATACGGCTAATCCCTGTGGATAAATGTCACAAGCTTCAGGAAAGAAGCGCTGCATATATTTAGGTCTCAACTAGTGGTTGCTATTATCCTGTCAGGCATGGCATTTAAGATCATAATACAGCATTTGCCACTTCAAAAGTATGTACAAATTCCAGCTATAAATGCTCACATTCACACCTGAGCAAGACGTGGCGTGCAAAACACAAGCACCAAGGTGAACCTCTTTTTCTCCCAGAGTAGCTACACAGCTCGAAAATAACCTTATAAATCCCCTCAGGACAGAGGGAGACTCACCTTGGCAGTCTCCTGACTCTCAGATCTGTCACCTGACAAAGCGTTTGTAGGTGGAAACAATTCTGCCACGGCTGTCAAGCACTAAATGGATTAAGAGCAGGAGGAGCGTGGCGCTGGGCTTTGATTACAGTCTCAGCATCGGGCGTGCTGCTGTGGACACTGTATGTGCACTTCCAGCGCATCAGGGCCTGCTAACTGAGCAGCACTCAGCCTTTAGCCTTTGGAAGCTTCTGGGTTTTTAAATGGACTAACAACTGCTGCTGGACGATCGGATCGCTCTGTGTACAGGAAGCCATCAGAGTGCGCAATTATAACGCAAAGATATGAGAGAGCGGAGCAAGTGTCTTTGTAGAGAACTACAGTCCATGCATACTTTTCGTGAAAAGACAACTTAGGCCCACATCTGTTTAAAAATGAAAATCAATGCAAGTTATCAATGCATCTGTGTATGTTATACTATGTATATTTGGGTATATTACCTGTATAGAAATTACTGTTACTGTGCAATCCAATCAGAAGCTGTTTAGTAATAGCTCACGCCAAATGACAATTAATTTACTAACCTCAGGCCATCAAAGATGTCGGTGACTTTTTTCTGTAGAATAGTAAGGAAGCTTTTTATCTGAAACCTTGGTCAGTGGTGGTTTATAAAATGCTAACAGGCAGCTGTGGCGCTTTTAGTATAAATTGAAAACGCAAAAAACACATATCAAGAAACACAAAACAATCCCCACGGCTCCTGATTATATATCGCTGTCCTATGAAGCGAAATGATTGGTCTGCGCAAAATACTAAACATTATTCATAGTATTATTATCTGTCATACAGAGCCCAAGACAAGTAGTAGAGTTCATGAACAAATCATTGTTTTGAATCAGTTGTTTTTAAAATGACGAATGTGCGCATGTGTGAACTCAGCACTTGAATCGAAATTCATGTTACTATCACGTTTTTATTGAAACCTATTAGAATGAATCCAGTTTGCAAAAAGATTCCCAGATTTCCCAGTCTGCCATAGCTCTGAATTATAGGTATTAATGTTGTAAATAATATTCAGTTTCTTGCACAGACCAATCTGTTTCACTTCATAAGACCTCAGTATATTGTCAGGAGTCAAGCTTATTCATTTCTTGTTGCCTGATATGCCTTTTTCACTCTCATAGTGACTTATTTCTATGTTTTTTCAATGCTTATTCTCATTTTACAAATCACTGATGACTACGGTTTCAGCAAAAACATTTTTCTTTCTCTTTCTTCCGTTTTAGTTAAAAATCTGCTAAATCTTGTATGGTTTATGGATGAGTAAATAACTGTGAAGTATCCCTTTAACTTTGAAGTTACTGTATGTTTATATGATTAACGCAACTTAAGGAGAGCAAAAATATATTATGAGTGTTAGTCTCCTCTCAGCAACTATTGTACTTGTCCATTTTTTTATCAATAGCAGCAGCAAATATGGCTGATATGTCACTATTTGAATGGTTTTCCCTTTGCTATTGAGTCAGAGCCATTATTTCCCATTCACCCCACGGGAATCACTAGAGAATATGGATTCAGTGACACATAGGCAATACTGAGCACTCAGAAAAGCAATAATATCAGGAGATGCAATTCCCACGCTTTCTCTTCAGAGTCAAGGTTAGAGAACACACTCAGAACAAATTAGCTTCATTTCAACACATAGACGTCCATTTATCCGAAACACTCCTTCAGTGTTCTCCGTCTCCCAGAGAGGCTTCTAGACTGATGAACGGCTCCAGACTCGTCTAGGGTAAACAGGGTGAGAGAGAAAGGCACAGCTGGGAGCAGAACTAATGAACGCATCTTAATTAATAAATCAGCATTCACACGCAGATGATGCTCTACAACCGTAGTCTCATTTGTTAATCTATCTAAGTCAAAAGTGTCTCTCGGTGTCGGATACAGATCCTCACAGACATGTCAGCACACGCCAAATTGTGAATTAGCACAATGGAAGAGATCCAAGCTGATCTATTACTGTGTTTAAAAGGTTATTTGCTTGACAGAGCACAACATTTTAGCTGATTTAAACAGCTTTAACTACCCATTTTATTTCCTAGACCCTTTAAAATTGGTTACCAGCACTTGTTATCTTAGCTTTTTCTGAATTGCTTTTGTTGGTATAAACTGATGTGTAGAGTTTGGTTCAGTGATATTATAGTAAAAGACATTTTTGACTTGAAAAACGATACAACTATTTTTTCTATGTTTAATGTGATGTATTTTATGAAATAGACGATTTGTTCGCTTTATTGTTTTTTTCTACAAGTAATTACATGGTATTTCATTACTACCTAAAAAGTAAGTACGCTTTATGGAAAATAATGCATTATGCTACTTTAATGTTACTTGCTTGTTTTATTATAAAAGGTAATATTTTTAAACATGTTGCTAGTTAATTTATCTAGAATTGTTAAACAGAGACTGTAAAATAATGGACTGCTCAAATGCTGATCATCAAAAATGACAAATACTGGCATTTATATCGGCTCTGGTGATGTATCGCTTAACCACTCTCTGGCCAAAAGTAAAATAGTCAAAAAATAGGAAACATAGGGAGGGCAGGTAAACAATGCCGAACCACTTAATAATATTTTACAGTCACCCTACTGCCATCCTTAAGCCATTTCAACTGAGCGGCTCCATTTGGTTCTGTCAGGTGAACATTATAACACTGAGAGACCTCATTTAGCTGCGTAGCATCAGATGGGATGACATGTTTTAAACGATCCAGTGAGCTGTCGGCTGGTGAGCTGTAAGCGCAGCATGAGGACGCCTCAAGCTCTGAATTCATGCATTGTGCAAATGTTATGCCAATACCTCATTTTCGCCTTTTTAGCTTCTTCTCCTTCAATTAATATCGTGGCCGCAGTAGCGTGCTCCATTACTCAGAGAGACAGAGGGGAAATGCGCTTTGACTGATAATATGAAATACATGTTTCCGGAGCCAGCTTCATCTCCCCACAACTTCATCATCAGTCGGCTGGCTAATCTGAACACAATGAGGAGGTTGGGCTCCATTGACTGAACTCTTAATTAAAACCCAGACAAAAGTATCTCATTCTGAACACTGCCATTAGGCTGGAAATGAAAGAAGCTGAGCGCAAAGACACACTCTGCCCTAGAAAGCAACATTACAGATAGCTGCCGAAGGACTCTACTATACCGCCATATTGTTGAGACATAATAATCCAGACAAAGAGCCAAGGAAGTCAAGCCTGCTATGGACGGGATTGGTTTTTGAAAACATACGTTTGTACGTCATTCATGCTTATAATCGCTTTAAGCAGATGTTTATGTCAGCGCCAGCTATCCTTATCTCAAATCCTACGGTGCATTAGATTGTTAAACCGCTTCTCACTGTCTCAAAACACTGTCAGAAAATCATATCCAGTCCTCTTACAGTGCAGGTATTTATTACAAGCATGCATTGCCTACGTAGTGTTTATAAGAGCAGCTGCTTTGTTTATTTCGTTGTTTCTAAGCGCCTAATTACCGTCAGACGCTGAATTTCCTTTTATTCAGCACTTCGCTCTTTGTTCAGACCAGTTTTAAATTGAACTATACTTTTGATGTAAATCATGAACTGTAAATAGTTCATACCATTCTAATAAATTCCACCTTCAGATAGCCCGTTTATGAAAACAGAACAATGCCTATGATTTATCATTTTACTAATCTTTTTTCTTTCAAATTATTTAAAGGCTGAAATGTGTTATTTTTATTATTTTAACAAAACTTCACCTCAGTATTAACTAACTAACTAGCAATACAACTTTCGTCAGTCACAATTGTTTTACCCACTCTCTTATAGTATAAAAAGCATAAACTAATAGCTACAACTCCTAATTTGCTTTTTTATTGATGAGATTATTGGTTGTATGCAATCGTAGAGTATACAAAGTTACTTCAACATGAATGATTAATAAAACAGGAGGTGATAACGATGAACCCAATTAACTAAATGGAGAACCGAAAAACAAATAAGAAAAACAGCGGAACAAGAGAACTAAAAAAAATGTTATTAAATTAGTTGTTAGTATTGCAGGATTAGGATATGGAATATTCTCATGCAGATTTTATTTTACAAGCACTAAATACAATATGTTAAAGCTTATACATGTAAATACAATACTCAGTGAGATTTAATCCTCATACTAAAGTGTTACAGAAAAGAACAATAGTAACATTACTAAAATCGGCTTTATGCATGTCCTTATGGACTTCTTATTGGTTTGTAATCCTTATTGCACATTAAAACAATGGATGATGTGTGCTTAGCACTTTATTCTTCATGAAAAAAAATCCTTCTTTTTTCTTTAATAGCAAATGAGATGCATTTGCTTTTAACCTGTTAAAATGACTAAGAAGTAAATTGTATTGATTTCCTGTTTGACACTTTTTAAATATAAAAACAAAGCTTTAAGAAACAGTTACAAAAATAGGACAGAGTTGAGAATTAGTCTGACTGCAGATTCATAAAGTGCAATGTTTATACAGTAGGCAATTTCAATTTAGCAAATATTGGAAAATGTGTTTACATTTATTCGTAAGGAAATGTCAGGTACTAGCGTCAATGAAAGACAAGCAGAGCTGCCATTTATCTACAGTATATGTGGTATATCAGGAACTTCTAATGCAAAATGTTTGGTCTACTTTACTGAACGTTTTCATTTATTTATTCTCTTTCTGTGAATAAACAAGCGCAGGGCCTTCAAAGAGGATGTTACCGAATCTGGATTCAACTGCTTTTCAGTCCGACTGTTTAACTCGATTGACAATGGATTATTAGCATTTTTGGCTGTAAACATATTTGAGACATTTCTATTATAGCTCAGAGAGCTGCAGGATTAATACACAAGCACTCGAGACCTTCCTAAAGTGAGATGTCAGAGTGAAGGCGTTAGAATGAAGTGTGGTAGAACAAAAATACAGATGTCAAACTTCAGTCTCTCCTGATTTTCGCAGTTTCCTGTGGCCCTGGATTTCTGACAGGCTGTCAATTGCTTCACCATATCAATCTCACGAGACTGCTGTTTTCTATCTCACTATTCCAAAGGGAACTTACTACATGAAACACACATCCAATTAACATCGAACAGAGAACTCGTTTTACAGGATTCTGGAGCAAAGAAACTCCTACATTTTCATCCGGAACACACTGACACTGACTGGCACAACTATAAAACAAGTCTTAAGGTAGTTCAATCAAGATATGAATATTGTGTCATTATTTACTGACTCTTTCAGCTGTTTCAAACCTGTATGGGCTTATTTCTGATGAACATGTAGTCAAGCTCATTTGAAGGTAACAGAAAGGAAGTCATACAGGCTTGGAACAACATGATAATAATTTAATTTTTAGGCATCAACGTGAAGCATTTATTGATCACATAAGCATCGCGCGGGTTAAGATCAATGAAACTGAAGACAAAGCCACTCTGCATTAACTGGACAAAACATTTAGCAAAGTAATGGGCATCTTGATAGAAAATCTGACACAAAAGTTTTAGAATCTGGAGTTTGTCTGAGTTGGAGATTATCTGGCAATAAAAATGTGCATTCTGAAATTTCGCATTGCTCTCTAACAGGATATTACCCAGAAAAATACATATACCATGTTTTCTACATAGGAGTTCAAAAGTACCCATTTAATGTCCTCAAGCATTAAAAAATACAAAGTAATCGAACAAGTTTTATTTTTCTAGAAATTTGTCCAACACTAGAAGAAAAAATTAGCACACACATTGTGTATTATATTGCAAATAGCATGTAATTGATCTTCAAAAGCAACCTTTTTTTTATTCTATTAACATTATACACTATCAAAACATCAAAGTTGCCGCATTGAAATATCACCTCGTTTACTGATAATTCAAGTGCGCAAATTAATAATCTCTATAATATTTTTTAAGTAACGAATAACTGAATTTAAAATGTAAATATACAGGACATAAAAGTATTAAAGACAATGACCATATTTTGAGAAATGTTTATTTACACAATCAATACTAAAATCCAGCATTACTAACTTCAGTCGCAACGCCACATTTTCCTCTTGTTTGGGGTCATTTTGACCCAATCGTTGAATCAGTGAACTGCTGCAGTCCATTCGGGTCTGATTCACAAACGAATCTTTAAGTACATTCGTTCACCCTAACCAATTTGAAAGTACGAGAAGAGACTCATTGTGGAATACTAGAGAGAAAGAAAGAAACCCATCCACACACTGTTGTAATTTTATAATTGACTGTCATGTAGCAAACTAATTGACATGTTTACAGTGTTAAATATTCAACACACAACAAAAGTCAAAATGAAGGTTTTATGTATAACCATTATGTTTTTGAGGACTCATGATATTTTGTACAATAAAATGTTGTAGTTTTGTAGTGATTATAACACAGTGACTATGAACGCCCTACTTGGGTGCAGTAGACTGCATGAGCAAGGGCATAAGCTAGGACAAACTTCTTTTATATACATACATCGTCAAACCCAAGAGTGCTCTGACCTTTCTAAATGGAGCAGAACTGCTAAAATATAATTGCGTCTCTGAGCAATATTACACATGAAAGTGTCTGTCAAATGTGTTATTCTACTCATGTTCTGTTTCAAATGATGGTTTTAGTCACAGGGAGGATTCGCACATTTATCATTTGAAACTGAGAACTTAATAAAACTAGATAAAAAGGCAAACTACTTCATCAAAAGAAAGACAACTGGAATAAAGGGCCACAATCTGATATGAGACGAAATAGAATACAGTTTGAATTACAGTATATGCCGAAATCAATCTTCCAAAAGTGCATTGGACTAAATGCCAACCTAGAAGTAGTAACATAAATGAAAACACACACACACACACACACACACACACACACACACACACACACACACACATTGAGCATGTAATAAAATTAAATAAATACATTAGCAAACCAAATGAACCTAATCATTTTAAAGTATTATTTAATTTATAATCACAAAACTACATTGTTTAAAAATGGATTTCAATGTTATGAAATGACAATCAAAATACATACGTGATTTACCGTGAGAGGTGGCTCTACACAAAAATCTACGGTCTCATGTCACAAACTTAACTTGAGACACAAACATGTAAAGTAAATATCAATGCAGTTTCAAAGAAATGAACATCAGAGTTCAATAAACATATTTTATTTCTTTTCACACTCATTTACAGGGTTTCACTAATAAAGTGTACTTTTCCCACAAGTACTTCTTTGAATCACGATCATGTTATGACTGAAACAATATTAATACAGCCAGATAAACCGCCTCAAGGTTACGTGATGAACCCTAGTTCCAGAGGAATAAGACGCTAAGCTCATACAATTTAACACCTTGGGGGACAATTCACCAGCTCTGTGAACATAAGCATCAAGTGCCTTGTTGATCAGGACTGGGCTTATAGTGGGCAGGCACCGGGCTTAAAGACAATGGTGCCCCGGGAGACGTGTTTTTCGCCTGCTCAACCCTGGGGACGCTCTGTACCTGCTCATTGATTCCGGATACATTGCTGTAATCGACGAGGTAGCAAGATGCGGGGCGGATACGGCCCTCCCATGTTCGAGATCTCCGCTTTTGAAGATCGTGGAAGGCCCGGAGTGAGGGAAACGTTTAGGACCTCAAGAAACACTCATCTAACTTGCTTCGAGGCTTCAGCCTCCGCTTCTCAACAGGACACTAAGATTTAATGTGGCCACAGCGCGAAGTTATCACCTCCACAGCCCTTTCTTGTACTGGTGACTGCGGGGTTCATCGCACCCTGGTCCTGCCCTCTTAGGGAGGACCACAACCTGAGCGCCTCCCTGGGAGAACGCCTCCAGAGCATAGCTCAACTCAGGAGGCAGCGCTGGACCCCGTGGTAGAGGAAGAAGAAAGGGATTCGCCTGCCTATTCTCCATGAGATCCACAAGCGGAAGCCCCATGATGCGCCCAATGCTTTTGAACATTAGCATCACGAGATCTCCAGCTTCATATCTGTGGGTTTTGCAGATGGTAGCTCACGTGAGTAAAGACATGTACTTGGGAGGCGAGAGCTTCAGAATCACGGTTCAACAAAACTGTGTAAAGGAGGCAAACGGCCTCGGTTGCATCAACAAATCCATTTTTATACTGGCTGGTATTATTGGGGTAGTTTTAGGTTGCAGTAAGGCAATGTAAGCATAAAAGTGCACAGAGGTTGGATAGACCAGACCAGGTTGATAAAATATACTACAGTTTGAAGGTCACTTTCACACCCCATTTAAAAAGTCTGAAATCATCTTTATCCTTTGATAATCCTGGTGTTTGTGGTTTCACATTTCTCCAAACAACTTCTTAACATGTTATCATCGAGAAAAATTAACTCTATGTCTGTCCATCCATGAAGGGTCATACTGTTGTGGTAGGATAGAGTAAAACTTTAAGATCCTTCAGACAGATCTGAGCTTAGGAAATGCATGGTATTGAAGTAGATTTTTAATCCATTTAGTCGGAGCGAATGAAGACAAATATTTTTGTTTGTTCAAAACATGCTGCCAGTTTTTCATAATATCTTGTATCACCGTTTTATTGAAAGACAGTGTCGAGCATTTCCATTCTCAGAGACAATGCAGGCAAGTATAATGTATTATTCAGTGTCTTTAAATAAACGTCCACCAACATTTAACGCAGAATCAAAAGAGTTTTAACATCCAATCATTATGAAATCCGTTTCAGCACACACATATGGAGAATCTTTGTGATTATCTTTCGGTCAAATCTAAACATGCACAGCATAAGATTTCAACATTGTGTCGCATCATACACTACGAGATGTTGTTAGGATTATCATACCGAGGGAAAGGCTTCACATGATTCACACGCAGACCTGTTGATATGTTCAGATGTTTCACATTAGCCAGTGTGCCAGCAGCTTCTTCGTCCTCACCCGCTACATTCACGCCAACACCCTCTTCACCTCACGCCAGATATAAGCTTCGACTCGTTATTCAGACATCGCAGTTAATGCAGAACTCAGCAGCTGTTTTTTTGCTGCGCATTGGCTATTGCAGTACTGACCATCACCCCGATTTAAACAAATATCAACTATGTTTGAGCAGTGATCAAGTTCGATTTGTTTTACAACAGGTGCACAGTTCCATCATGTTACTTCAGATAACCCAATACGAACATCAGGACCGCTCAAGGTGCTCAACAAGATTTTTGCTTCTGTAATGTGAGCCAGGCTACAAAGGTCCCACTAACTTTCATCATGAATTAGAGAGTTAGCTGCAACGAACATGTTGCTTATTCCTTATAGCATACAGGCTCATCAACGGTGTGTGTTACGATGCGAGAAGGACCCAGAGGCTGGATGTCTCGAACCTCTCTGGCGCGGCGATTAGGTGTAACGTACTCCCTACACGTCATCCAGCAACAGCAGGGCTACTGCCACCTGTCATCTCTGCCCTCTCGCGCCCGGACATCGTGATGATTTCCTTCTGTTCCAGCTGTGGGCTTTCAAACCCTGTCACCCATGAACATGAACGTGAACGCCGTCTGATCCTTGGCGCCCATCGCCACATGATTTAATGTCTGACACTTTCACTCTTTGCTGGTGTTCTTCCTCTAAACAGATCTCCTCCTCCCGATGAATTCAGTATTTTGCCAGGATGATGGCAGGGACCGTACAACCTCAGACAACACACACACGCACGTCACACCGTGAATAATGCATATCTCAATGGGTAATGTACTGGACCCAGAGGAATTTGACCAGATGCTTGTACACCTGCTGATGCATCTAGTTGTCACGCTATTTGCTTTTCATTTATGAGTGCAAACAGCTTTAAGATTCATCTGACGTGATGATCCTCGGGCTCTTTAATTCCAGACCTGCTTGGTATTTCGCCGTTTTGTTTGTTGGCAGTGCCCTGCACTGGAATGCAGATGTTGTAGGCAGGATTCTGGTAGCATGAAGCCACTGTACATTAGAGAGAAACCTCTGCGTCACATGGAGAGAATATGGCCGCCATGCTGCACAACAGGGCTCGCTATGCTTTAAGGCAGCACGCTGCTATTAACAGTATACGCTCAAAACAGTATTCAAGATTCTATTTGTTCCAGTCAGATGCCACTAAAATGAACAGTAGCAGTTTTATGCTGGACATCTACAAGCTAAATTTCACAGCTGGGTGATATAGAAATCATTTTTAAAATGAATAACAAATGAACAGATAAAATCAATTCATGAATATATGGGCTTTTTTTAAATCTCACCTCACTCATTATAAAACCCTAGAAGTCTGCTTGTTTAATTAACTTGTTGATACAAAGAATCAAAAAAAAGAATTGCAATGGAATGGTGGTCCATGATTCAAATCCACTTGGGAAGCAAGATAATGCATTACAATATTGCTTTATTCCATAACTTGGTGAATAAATGGAAAAGTACTAGTTATTTGAAAAAGTAATCTGATTATGTTACTCACTGCATTTAGCCAAAAAGTATACTTTTCATCTACAATGCATCATGCAATAACACGTTTACCTACAATTTTGTCAGAAGTTATTTGTGTTGTAACAGATTACGCCTATCTGTGTACAGCAACCGTGTTCAGCACACAAACCTCGAGGAAGAGCAGTTGTTTGCATGAATCTGATGAAATGCTGGGTGCCTTCAAGAGAAAGACTTGGCCGTTTCTCTCAATGAAGCAGAAACACAGGCCAGCTCCCATCAAGCCGAACACAGCATCTCAAGGAAGTGGTTTCTACACCTCCCGGGCAGATTTAATTAAATTAATAATGATTTTCTAGAGTAACTATGTGGCAGCAGCCCAGCAAGTGCTGAAGTAATCAGAGATAATACGAGCAACTGGGGCGCTTTCTTTGCTTCCAGCCTCACGGTCACAGTTCTGAAAACCCGACGGCACCTTCTGTTTTACTAACAGCTGCCCAAATAAATGACACCAGCTGCCTTACCAGTCAGCCCAGGCCTTGAGATGTTGATGATTGGAGAAATTATGTGAGGCACGACATTCAGACGGCAGTGTTCGGTCCAGCAGGACGCCACCGCATGCACTGAAGATCTTCTTCTCGGCTTCTGCCGCTTCTCCAGAGACTCACAGGCATAGCTTCCCAGTGCCGCTGGAATAATGATGACCTCACAGGTTTCTCATCGGCCGGGTCTGTGCTATTTTCACACAAAACCCTTTCTTTTCCAGACGAGCTGAAGGTAATGGTGAGCCAATGGTATTTACGCTAAGTGTTCGCTCGAGCAACAGGGATTCCCAGATATTCAGCAAATTCTTCCTCACGCTGACCTGCTCTCTTAATTACCCTTTCTATTTGTACTACAAATGTCAACGCAACTTTACAGAACGTATAAAAAAACAATAGACCTAGTTAAGGTATTATGAGCAACAGAACATAAAGCCCTATACACTATTATAGTGCATTACAGACATTTGAAATCGTGAGTAGTTAAGTAATGGCTTACTAGTGTATTTCTGTAAGCTCCAACAATTAGTAGATCCATCCTCCAAACTACACATAGTGAAGCCACAAGCATAGTCATAGTCAGAGCAATGAGATAACTGTGGGTTCTTTTTCCTGAGTTTTTCCATGAAAGAAGAAACATTTTTATCTGCACAGTCCACTATCTACAGATGCTTCTGAGAGTAAGTAACTTTGCAACTATGTCATCTACACTCCCAGAAATAAAGGTACAAAAGCTGTCTCAGGCTGCAATTTTCAATGGTACGCTTTTTGTACCTTTTTTTAGGTATTCACATGTCAACTTATTCTACTATCCCTAAACCTACCCTAACAGTTCACTTCTGGGAGTTGGGTAGACAAGCAGTAGCTAATTAATGAGAATTAGCTGATCTAGCGCTTATTTAGTTACAGAGTTAATAAATAAAAACTGGAGCATGATGACTACACATTTTTGATGAACTAATAGCACTAAATCCAGCAGAAACATGGCTTGGCTTGCCTTATTCGGCTCACAGTGATTGGGATGTAATCTGCCATTTTTTTTTGCCACTCATTTGCATAAAGTTGATACTTTCTGCGCTTTTTGATGCTCTCATTACTTGCTTCATTTGCTTTCAATCCCATAACTTCGCGTGCTGCCTGTTGCTCAGTTCCCATAAAGAACAAACTTGAAATCTGAGTCCCTTTCTTTCTTTTTAGGGTTGTTTTAATTTTATTGATACATTTTTATATAGTTGATATTATTTTTGAGATAGATTTTTCTTCTAATATTTTGTTAGATTCTTTGTAATGTTTATTAATATTTTGAATTTTGGTTTATTTTTTATATTTGAATTTTTAAAAATTAAATATAAAAATAAACTTATTTTCAGTCAAGGTTTAGTAAACTATTTGCATGTTTGGTCATTTCATTGCTTTTGTTCGTTATACATTTACATTGTATTATTTTATAATGTATTCATTTTAGTTATGTTAGTTTTTCAACTTTAAACAGCAAAAATGTTGTATTAAACTACAATGATAAAAACAAGAATATATATTTATTTTTTTTATTTATTTTGTGTTTTTATATTATTTTGAGTAATGTAATGTGTGTATATTTAGATACTGACCATAGAAGGTGAAGTGCACCATCTCAATTATATCTATTATTATAATAACATTATACTTTCTGTCACCTTCTGAAGGGCAGTGATACCTTGATTCGAGATGAATTATACGAACAAGCAGCATTAATGAAAGGTCTTCCTATTCTTCCTATCTCTTTACTATCTCTCTCAGGCCAAGGTTGAATTGGAAGATAATCCCGAATCCAGTGACAGAAACCATCCCACTATCTACGTAGCAGAGTGTGTATCAGAAAGAAAAAGGCTTTTGTGTTGACATCCATCACCATGCACTTTCTCCAGCCAAGGGAACATGCGGATCACTCGTAATTATTGTGGTCTTCGTGGCAACCGCAGAGTGTTTGGGGAAAATTGGAGACAGATTGTAGCAAAGGTGACAGAAATATTGATCTTAATCTAGAATGAGTAAAGCGCTTGACCAACGCTGACAATATTCCCACCGATGAGCAATTCTCCAGTGTAACTCAAACACACAGAAATGTACTACAGGATGTCCCAGTGATCGGACACATCCCAGATATCGCAAATGGTTAGGGCTGAAATCTTGCCAAGGCACGATCGAGAGAGTGATGGAAAAGCTAAATCGATTTCTTATTTTGTCCAACAGCAATGAAAAACAGCAGTTTTCATTTCTAAACAATTGCAAATGTGTTATGCAACTAAAGTGTCCTTGCTACTCTGATCCACATATTAAATGTCAGGATGGACTCGTACTTATATATTTCAGGTGGTGTTATAGCAAATCGTTAGAATGATATCTATGATGTCTAAACTAATAGGAAAGAAATCTCCCTAACTAATGCTGTAGACAATAATGGGCACACTGTCATTCGGTATATTAATAAGATATTACAGGTTATAATTAACAAACAGATACTTAACCATTATAACCAACCAAGTTATTTCTTTTCAGATATAATAATTCAATCAAAAATCAAATGTTTGTATATAGAGAATTTGAACAGATTTTGGAATGTCATCTCTATCGCCATTACACTAAACAAATGTGCTTATCTAGTATTTTTCTTTTTCTAGTCAAAACAGCTAAAAAAATCACAAATCAAGAAGTTTTAGATGTTAAATGACTTAAGATTTTAGTCTGGGCGCATTTTCTAAAACAAGCAAATATTCTGCCAGTGGAGTGAGTAAAATATCTAACACTTTGGTTTTAAAGTGTCCATAATACAGAGTAATTACCTAGTAAGTACTTAGTAGTAGTCATTGTACTCACCATGTATGCACGCTTGTACTTACAGTTTGTAATTGATTTAGGATATAACAGGTTGTTACATTATTTGTTACAGACCAAGTCTGTTACACAGCTACTTATGAAGCCAAAAGATTGTCACATATAAAAGCTTAAATAAATGCAATACTCTTGTATTTTTTATTACATTAAGTACTTAAGTAAAATTTTGATGTTTATCTATGCTAACCTTTTTTAGTTTGATTTAACCATTTGTATGCAGTTTAAATTACATGTAATACCTTCTAATTACATTAAATGACATAATATTGCACAAGTGTTACTTAAAGTGTATCAAACTGCACTAAGTGTACTTCATGTATTCATAGATGCACCTAGTTTGATTTAACTTATTAGCAAGTACACAGCTTAAATACATGTAATACTTCTTTCCAATTGTATTAAAATGACAGAATATTAAACAGGCATACGAAAATAATAGGCGAATAGTAGCTGCCTGTTACATTTGCATAAATACAAACTGTACTACAGGCTGTTCTTGTAACTTTGTTACATAAAGTGCATTTTATTTCATGTGTTAATAATGGCTACTTCTACTAAGTACCTATTTAGGTAATTACTCTGTATTATGACACCTAAAGTGTTACCAACATTCCAAAAATAGTGTGTTAAATAGCCCATCATAGAAACATGTTTTTAAGCAAAATGCACTTAATTTAGTTTTTGGAAACAAAGCAAATATATTGCTAAGCATCATTTTTGCTTATCTAGTAAAAGTATATTGATGAAAGGTCTTAATCTGGTTGCACTTGATATCAGTCAACAACACACCATGTGTCAGAATGCGGGTATGTATGTAAAAACACACAATCTGTCTAAGTGGACGAAAAGGGTGGGAGAAAATCAGATGTGCTTCAGTATATTGGATCCATGCTTAGTTCTAAAGTGACAGGCCTAATTAACAAATGACAAAGAAAAATCAGTCAACATCAATCACATTCAAAGCATTTCTCAAGCAGACGAGGCAAAAAGTACTATGTTATTTTTTGTGCACGCAGTTGCACACACACAAAGCCTCATCAGGGAGCCTCCAGAAGTATGTCTTTTTAGTGCACTGTAGCCACCGCACTTTTTTTATTTAATAGCGATCGATTTTGATCATCAGCCCACAGCAGAGCTTTGTGCAGTGAGACTTTTCTCATTTTATATGATGAGCTCCTGAACATGCAGAAAGCTCACAGTTAGGTTTAGGATTGATTCATTAATTATCATTAACGCAACACACACAATCACAATTGGAAAACGACAATATCGACTAAAACCAGACTAAAACACTTTCAATTACAACTGGACTAATATTAAGAGAGGTTAACTAAATATGATAACAGGCCTTAGACTATGATTGAACTGAAAAATAATAATAAAATGAACACCTAATCACTGGCGTGAATTATACGTAAATATCAGTAATATCTCACAATATAAGGCTTAATGTCAGGACTGATTTGACACACAGGCATTACAGTGACCGTCAGAAGTACTGCAGGAGCGCCTAGTGACTGCCAGCATAGCTTGGCAGCAGGCAGCGCCGAGCAGGTGTGTGTGTGTGTGTGTGTGTGGTGTGGGTGTGGTGCACATCGCATCTTCAGACAGATGCACCCACAGTGACAACAATTACTAGTGAGCAACTGAAGCAAACAGAGACGGATACACAAAAACGCCAGGATGAGGAACAACTTATTTGAAGTTTGGTGTTGAGCCACAAGTGTGTAGCTGCAGCAATGTTTTATAGGTGCATGACAAAAGAGCAGTGCTTAATATTCGAATGTGCACCAGCATTGAAATACTTACTGCTCCTACAGGTAACATCTCAATGCAAGTGCAGTAACTGCTACTATTTGGATATGCATTAGGTAAAATGCGCTTTTGCTGTGAGTAAATTGCAGTAACAACTACATGTCTACTGGCTCAGAGGTAGGTTTAGGTCGAGTTAGTAGAATAAGTTGGAAATATACTTGCAAAGTTTCTCTGATAGTCAGTATGTATGTTAGTGGACTCAATAAAATGAAGTGTTAGAAGGGTAGCCACACTTGAGTCCAACTTTAAAAGAACCAAACCCAGTCCCTTAAAGGGACCATGCAAACAGATTCAGTTCTCTTGTGTTCATGACTGTGTTGCTCCTGAAAGAGTGACTCAATCCTTTGGTCCACTACACGTATTTGACGGCTGACATCATGGCCTCCAAAAAAGTTTCTCTGCATATCTTATGATATTTATTTTATATTGTTTTCCTTATGTAATTGCTGTTTATCTTATGTTACCACAGGGTTTCTGCAGATTTTTAAACTCAAATGTAACGCTTTATAAACCTGTTCTTATAAGACCTGCACAGATAAAAATGGTAATATATTAAAATCTAAAATGACTGTAAAAGCATGACTTCCAGTTCAGATACAGGTTTAAACACACATCATTAAATAAAATAATAATTTCAGCCTTTTCAAATCACAATCCTTTTTTTAGGTCAGTATTAATTATTAATTATTAATAGGAGTTATTTTAAAACAGAAAGGCTGTTATAAAATGCAAATTAATTCTGAAGATTTTAGAAAGATTTGAAAATAATAAGCAGCACTCGATATTTATAACCTTCTTCTGCTTTCTTTAATCAACACATTAAGCTATATGGCGATTGTCTTCTTTCCTTCTCACTGTACTAAAAAGTGGCCTTAAACCTGCTGATATTGATATATAAAAAAATATTGGACAAATAAATAAAAAATGCATTAAATAGATTTTGTTTTTTTTTACATTAATACATGAATTTTTACCGTACCATTTAAAAGAAATGTACCTATCAAAATGAAAGAAAAAAAAAAATATATATATATATATATATATATATATATATATATATATATATATATATATGTTTATGTGAACCATAAGTGTTTTTGACAGTTTAAACACACAAACAATTAAAGAGAGGGTAGTTTAGTTCCAGTTCTCTTGCAGTTTGTAAAGCTGTTGTTAAAAACCTTTTCACATTCAGGTACATACTATTTTATAATGCAGCACGATAATAAGAGCAGATATTTGCACAGTGCAGTTAGTTACATGTAAATAGAAGCTATGAAGTACAGTATGCACATATCGGAAAAAAAAAAAAAGTAATAAAATACTGCTATTTTTTTACATAGTGTCAATAGAAGGTACTGCACTGTGCAAATAGCATCTATCTCTAAGAAAATGTGCCATTTTAACTTTCCCACCATCTACCACTTTTATACTTAGATTGTGCAGACACATACTTCTTTTCTTTTAAAATTATGATATAAATCGACGCCGAGGCAAAACGGCTACGTGATTTCGGGCGTTATAAAACTGCTGGGAGCTGTATACCTTCATGAAACAAAGATGATCACTTCCTGGCTGCCATTTTAGGTAAAGGCTACAAAAAAAGGAAAAAAAAAACATTGTCCGTTTCCGAGTACCACCTAGGCCTATGAATAATACATAGAGTAGTACAGGATGAGGAATCTGGGTCCCACCTGTTGTCAATACTATATCTCCGCTCGCGCTGGTCTCCGGCTTGGACCATCTGAACCTGTAGATCAGGGGCTAGAGCCGCTCTGAAGAGGGATGAAAGCCCGGGCCAAAAGAGTCTGCATGGCTGAGGCGCATCTCCTAAACTTGTGTTTTCACTCCTGTCTGGCCTCTAGAGAGCAACCTTTTTCCATTAGGATTTAGTTGAAATACAAAGTCATCCTCGCAGGCCAAGATGCTTTATTTATAGACTCTGGAAGTTTACACTTTGTAATGCAAATGGATAATAGCTTATTTTTTAGATGTTTGTACAGTGAAAGTGTGTGCTAATAATGCCGTATGTAATTTTGAACAATTAGGAATCACGTTGTGTTCAAGCCCAAAGTTCTCATGCGCATTGACCTCTTTTGCTCAAACATGAATGATTATTCAAACCATTTGAGTTGTTGGAGGAAAGCGTAATGCTGCTACTTTACTAAGCGGATGCAATAGTTTGTATGGGCATCGTGTTTAAATCATATTCCAATCACGTTTTCTGCCATTCCTGATTTATTAAGAATATATGTGCCTGCTGGGTGATCTATCTCGGAATAAGTCGTGATTTAATTATCGCGCATTGCAATAAGGCCAAGCCCTGCAAGCTTTCGCGGCTGGGCTTATATTTCGAGTCTAGCAACGCTTTTCCCCAGCGCTTTTCGCCATCAGCCTCTGGACCTGCTTGGCTTTCTCGTAAAGTCGCTTTCACGCTGCAGCTGCCGGCAGAAAAACCGCGCTGCTTTGTTTCTTGATTTGTTCTATGATGAAACAAAAAAGTTAACCTTTTATCTCTCACCCGTTCAGCGCCAAAGACCGCACGCAGTATAGAAAGCAAAAGATCAGAGATGCGATCCAGAAGGAGACTTTTGCACAGGTGCATGCTTTTCCGTAGTTCTTTTATAGCAGAAAAGCAGCATCGATTCAGAAAAGTAAAAGTCTGGTGTTCCTATAGAGATTCACTTTCTCATCCGCATGTGAACCATTATTTAATCTTGAATGCTCTGGCACATCGCCGTGAAGCAAAATGCAGTCTATTTGATGCGTTTGATCTATTTGATCCTGGTTGAATCATGGCGATTTTCCATGTCTTCGTGGTTTCAGCCTGCAATCCTCTGATAGTCCTGATAAATCAGCATTTTAAATGCACTGCTTCGCATAAATAAATTGCTGTGGTTTCAGAGGGAAATTAAAATTCGCAATGGTGTGATAACGCTGGGCCTTCGTGAATAATTGAGGCTTCAAGTGATGGTAACTTGGCAGGGAAGTTTAATCCTCCAGACGCGCAAAGCTTTATAATCGGAGGAAAACATTTTCCTCTCTAACGGCAAATGAGGCTTATAGGAAAACAATCCCGATTGGACATATAACATATTCATACGGAGAGCGTAAACATTTCTGCCTGTTACACGACTCGGGCAGGGGAGTGTAATTAAAAAAATCAAGCAATATAATAAAGAAGGTCAAAAGAGCTATTCAAGAGCCGTGCTCCATCTTATCTCTCTCCTCTCCTTTTTCTTGTCTGTAGATAACACGGTTTTCCTGGCAGACATATAAGCTGGGAGGTACAGTATAGAGCTTAGTGGCCTGATTTTAACATCTGTCCCTGGTGATCCCATCTACAAAAACTCTTTGCACATATATTTATCGTGGATAGAAAGCAACGCATCAGACAGAAATGCCTTTACTACACACACGTATAGATTTTTTAGTATCAGTGCATTCCTTCATACATGACTTTAATGCGTTAATTATGCCTTATATGATCTCATTATTAGTTCTATATCACAGTCACCTTTCTTAATTTGTAACGCTTTAAACACGTGGACAAAACAATGCAAGATGCTGAAGCAGGAATCTAAGCAAATATTATAAAGCATTTTAATTTTGGCTACAGTGATATATGAAAAGAGTTAGAGCTTATATTATGAATACCTATTATACAGGCTTTATTTAAAGTGCTACTACATTTTGCTGAATGTACTTGAGCATTTAAACATTAAAATAATGTTGAAATATATATATATATATATATATATATATATATATATATATATATATATATATATATATATATATGTATACATATGTGTGTGTGTGTGTGTGTGTGTGTACACGCTTTATGTTTAATTATTAAAAAGAGCCAATTAAAGTTAGTATGAAACCAGAAGACTATTAGTGTTATAAGACTAGTGTTATTTTATTAGCGCTGAGATGCTATTATATTTTCTATTAAATATTTTGAATCAATTATCATTTTATGCTTTCCATTTTGCCATAAAGCCCAAATTAATTCCAGATTTAGTTTTATTATTTTAATATATCCAGTTAAACAACTAGAAATGTTGCTTTTTGCAAATTCATGTGGCTTAAAATAAAAATTTTTTACAGTTAATGTTTATTTTATTATCGCCTCTCTTTTTTACCCAAATCGCTATACTAACAAATACAATAATTGCATGCACAAATCCAAATGCTCTCGCAAAAAGGAAGTACTATATCTGTAAAAAAATATCACAAACACATCTCAAAAGCTTAACATTTCCTAAATTAATTCCCGGTAGATTTTTTTCGTGTTTAAATAGAAAATTAGTGTGTGCTTCACTGCCTGTCTGGAGTGACAGCTTTCATAAAACTGTGTGACAAGTAAGATTTTGTGAGGTAAGCAAGTAAAAAAAGTAAGACTAATAAATATTCAGCAGCTGTTATGTGCTAGAGGTGTTTTGGTACTTTAGGTTGGATGCTGGAAACACCTGTGCCTCAAACTGGCCTGGAACGTAAGGGAAAAAACATTAGATAATAACTATGTTCCCTAAACTGTCTGGAAGTGCAAGTAAACCCAAAGAGGAGTTGCTTGAGATTCAGAGAGACCTGTATATGAGTTTTGGCCTTGGCTCTGCTCCTCACCCAAGATCTTCTAAACATAAGGTCATCCTCAGCTGGATCTGTATATTGAGTATAAGGCTGTCTGAATCTCAAAGGAAGGTTGTTCAAAGGTTACTATTGTATCCCCCCTGAAAACAATGGGCCTCTGGAATTGAGTATGTCCAGACAGAGAGGCAAATCTGAATGGATTCGGCACAGCGAGCGTCTCCTGCTGTGCGTGATTAAGTGTAGCCATAAACATTAGTGGTATCTCATCAGGCTATGAAAAATTCAGAAAAGTCCAATTGAAATGATGGGAGGCGCGGAGAAATGTAATGAGAGGTACAGTAATAGAATCTCGCCAGTGAGTTGTATTCGCGCGGTTTTGCACGCACGGTTCTGAAGGCAGAAATCAACAAAAGCGAGGAACATCATTATCATGCATAACAGTATTTAACCTTTATGAGACTTAATCAGCTCCCGAACCAGCTCAGCAAGAGGACGTGTCACATACATTTCTATATCCTCAGATGCGTGATGTTTTTTCATTCAAAGGAGCATCTGATGGACGCTGATCATTAATACCGCATGAGTAATGCATTAGTCCTGCCAGCTGTTGACATTTATTTCTGATGTTTATACCTGCTCGTAAATCTCTCTTTAACGTTTTCTGACCCTTGTGTTAGATCACAAACGATCCCCTGGATAACACTGCGCCATAATTGATAAAAACTCCAATTTGCTCTTGGCATCACTCCCGAATGTCATGAATGCAATGCAGATTTTAGCGGAATTAAAGATGCATTTAATGTGTTTTGAAAATACTTTGATGAAGCGATGTTATATTCAATTTAGCTGTGGACAGTTTTTTACTGGATATGGATAAACTCAGCTACAAATAAGCGTGGAGAGGCGTGTTCTGCGTTAACGAATGGACTGATTTCAAACCCACACGGCGCTTGTGTGTATGTGTCTCAATATACGCCAGACAAGAGCACATAAACGCATTCAATTTACGCGAAACGCCGTCGAAGCGGATCTTCACCTAAACTGACAACATAAAGTGACTAAACCAAAACCCAAGAAAATAAAATATTCTCAAACTAATAATAATTGTATTGCTAATGATAACAATTACTATTTTTAAGAAATGTCATCCATGTTTTAATTTGTACGCATATATTATAATCTCTAAATGTGCCACATCTAATTTAGTAAAAAGGTTTATATTAAAGTTTGTTAAATCAACATCTGATTACATTTAAATATTGGCTAAATTGCAATCATTTTCTTCATAGATTATACTATATACCATTTTTAATTGTACATTTATATAATCCACAAAATGTTGGGAACAATTAATTTTTTGACCATTAAGATATTTAGTATATTTCCTAAATTTATGTCCATTAAAGCTGAATTTATTTAATGCAAAAATACAGAAAATAACCATTAATATTGTGAAATATTATTGGAATTTTAAAATAATGCTTTTCAATAAGAATATATTTAAAAATGTTATTTTATTCCTGTAGTATATATATATATATATATATATATATATATATATATATATATATATATATATATATATATATATATATATTTTTTATTATTTTTTTATTTTTAATAGAAATAACATACTTTAACAAAGCATTAATAATATAATAATAATAATTTAACAATCATTTAACATATTCTAAATGACTTATGTGCTGAAAGCCATATTTAAAGGAGCTGTGAATCAGATTCTGCTTGATCACTTGACACATTATTGTACCATTAACACATCCTGCAAGTTTCATAGCTTAAAGCATCCTCCTTAGATCAAAAAGAACATTTATCTAAACCAAGCTCCAAAACGGCTCGTTTGGATGTGGGTTTGTGATGTAACAAGGGCAAAATACATCTGAACATGACTCTAGAGCAAGACACTGACACGCTTACATCTTCGCAGGCGCATTCTGGATAGGCCTAGTTCAAAACCAGCAAAAGAGCGTTCATAAAAATTAGTAGGTGAAAAACCACCACAAGGTTTTGAAATGCACGTTCAATGGACTCTTTGCTATTGTTGCAAATGGCTGTGAAGTGCATGAGGTCACATGGCAATGACAACATCAGGGGGTGTTCAGGAAAGTGTTGAACTCTCTGGGAGCTGTACTAGGATAGGTATTGTGCATTTATTTATGGATCAAAATATTCTGTGACATGAATGTGCGCAGTATGAGATTTTTTACTTTTCATAAGCAGTTTCAAACCGCAGAGTGAAATTATTACAAAGCAGCGAAATCTTATGAATAATTTCTTGTTTTTATTTGTGTGGCAGCCATAAGCAGCTGTGCCAGTGGCATTACGCTTGAAGATAATTGCCAAAACATTTGCAAGAAAATATCAAGAATATAATGCTGAATAGCAAATAAGGAAAAAGCTGAAATAGAAAAGCAAAGGTAGCAAAAATTGTCCACCACCTCCTGCTAGGGCATAGTGTGTGTGCAAGTGTGTGTGTGTGTGTGTGTGTGTGTGTGTGTGTGTGTGTGTGCGTGTGTGTGTAAAGTGCGTGTGTGTGTGTGTGTGTGTGTGTGTGTGTGTGTGTGTGTGTGTGTGCCAGTGTGTGTGTGTGTGTGTGTGTGTGTGTGTGTGTGTGTGTGTGTGTATGTGTGTGTGTGTGTGTGTGTGTGTGTGTGTGTGTGTGTGTGTGTGTATAGTGTGTGTGTGTGTGTGTGTGTGTGTGTGTGTGTGTGTGTGTGTGTGTGTGTGTGTGTTTTGAGAGGGTAGTAAAACAGACTGAGGTTTAGAGAGAGAAAAGCAAATTGGTCTCTGGGAATACTGAAGGAAGTGGCTTAGAGGGTATCTTGAGGATTTGGTCCATTTCTTTTTGTACTGTCACTGCCAGCATCCTGTAACTCTGAGTTGCTGTTGTTTTTTCAAGGTATAAAGCATTAAATATTTTACACTATTGAATCTATTGAAATTCACTCTGTAGAGTACCAGTGGTGAAATGACAAAACAGTATGTTTTACGGTAACACTTTTTTTAATATTACATTTTGTGTTTGTTCAAAGTGCTCCATGTACTTGCTGTTATAAGAGCAAGAAATTATAAATAATTACATGTAACTAATCCTCAAACAAACCATAATCCTAGCCCTAACCATATAGTAAGTACATGTAATTAATTTCTTTTACTCAGTACTGAAATCTATGATTACACTGTAACAACTTTGGTTTGAAAGAGTAATTACACAATACACTATTTCTTCCATGTTTTAATTTTGATGATAGTAAACTCCTTTGAGTTGAACTCTCTTTGATTAAAAGATAAATGAAATAATGTTTTATGGCTTCATCTCCACTGCACTGTTAATTTTAAAACTATGTGACTTAACTAAAATCACTGTCACTACAGGCCAAAATTAAGACATTTCAGTAGAAAATTGAACCCCATTTGCCTATAATAGGCTATTAGAGTTATAGTTTCATTAAAATAGTACTGCGGCCTTCCTAACTTCTACAATATATTACAGATATATATGTGTGTGTGTGTGTGTGTGTGTGTGTGTGTGTTGTGTAAAAATGAAAATTAAATGAAAATGAAAATTAATGTCAAAATTAAAGGGCTGCCGATGCGATACCGATACCGATGCTGATATCGATTGTTACAGATCAAGTAGACCGATAATTGATATTTTGAATAATATATATATATATATTATTCAAAATATCAATTATCGATCTACTTGATCTGTAATAATCGATATCAAACCCTAAAAACACATATTGGTCGACCCCTAGAAGATATTTTGAAGAAAATTTTGTAGCCAGGCTCTCTCAGGTAGTCACCATTTTTCCCTACAAAGTCAATTTATACAGGTTTACTACCCATTTTCATATATTCTTTTAAGTATATATTTTAAATATACTAAACTTATATTTGCATGTTTGCTCATCACTCTTCGGACAGGGAGTTTTCAAGTAAACATTACATATTGTGAATGGGACAAAGGAATTGACCACAAATGCATAAATACTTTTATCAGAAAAACCCAGAACGAACAGAAGCATGTGCTCTGAATCACAGCGCATCACAGCGTCCAGACGTTCAGCAGCATGTCTGAAAGTCACCGGAGAGCAGGAAACAACAAAACAAAACCTCCCAGAGACCGCGCTGGTCGGCTTGGCAGAGGAAGGCTGTTTTAAGCATTCTGTTGGGCACATGCTCAGACGGAGAGCGTGATTGAAACGCTGCCCCCTGCTAATGAGCACACAGAGCACAATGTCACCAGGTATTAGTGCTAATTTTTCTTGCTGGGACCGTAGGGATGGATGGCAGGAGAACGGTGAGGCGGCGCTTCTCTGCGGAAGGCATTAGCACTCTGTGCCGATCTCTCACTGTTTGAGGAGAGAGTCATGTGGAGAGTGCAAACTAAACTAGATACGGCGGACCAATTACCACAGTCTCACAAGACGGACAAGAGCGTCATGATGCGCACAGACTCATGACATTAGGGTGGTCATTTCTATCACACCTACAAGAAAAATACATTACAGGGTTTACTGAAGACAGGATGAAATCCTAAACCAGTGAGTGAAATTTACTTTTCCACTAAGGAGCGATGTTTCTCCCATCAAACTGATTCTGCTGGCCATTTTTATCCTTATGTAGGTAAAATTTTCTAAACGTATTAAATGTATAAACGCAATTGAAATAATAAGACATTAACGCTGATAACGTTTGAATGAAATCAATCAACAAAATCCATCTTAGCACTGCAGAAGTAGCTTACAAAACTGCATCTGAAGTGGCAATTGGATCAAAGTCTCTTTAAGACAAGTCATGTCACTCGGCAGCCATCTTTGCAATGCCTCCCGGGCATCTAAGTGCATCTCGTTGTATTGGGAAACATTTTAAGCATTGAATTTTTTTCTCTTTCAAAATTATACAAGTGACACATCTGTTACACATAACGTTAAATGCAGCTCAGAGATGCCATGAATACATTTAAGCTGATGGTGAAGGTGCCAGCAAATCATCATTTTGTTTTTTTTAAGTAATTAATTCAGGTATGATACAAGTGACCACATAGTAGTATATTAATCTTGCTATTTTTGCCATGGAAGGGTATGCTAAAATGGTGAGAGTGATATACTTGTATGTAGTTGAAAATGTAGCTGTTGTCTTCATGAATGGCTTGTTGAATCATTGACTTGTGTCTAAAATGTACATCACTTAATATTAAATTGAACATAACATAATTTTGTTTAGTTTATCAGTATATTGCATGAAGTTTAAAGTGCCGATCTTAAAGAGAAAATAAATGACCAACTTGCTAAAGCCTGCACCAGTACATGGACATGGTATTTCAAAATTAGTTTGACCTAAAACCTCAAGGGTGTCCACCCTACACAACATACAGATGTACACCACCAGCCAAATTTTCACACCATTTTAAATGACTAGTTTTCTTTAACTAAACCAAACTAAATGGAAGTATAGGAACTGATCAGGACAAAACATGGTTTAATGTAACATGTAATGTGTTTTCACACAAATTGGATTATGATGACAAATTTTTGATTAATAAAGTTGTATTTTTCCATAGTTCCTTGTTATGGGCTAAAAATATTTTTTCTGACTAGTCATCAGTAATTGCTTGTAGTAGCGCACCTGGTACAGCACTACACATGCTATGTGAACCTCTCAAGTCACGAGCTCAAAGACTTGTAGAAGCAACATAAATGTATTTTTATGTCATGTTTGCTTTTATTCACTCTATCAGTTAGCCTGGTACATTATTTTCCAGACGTGATAGAGCATTAATCTTTTTTTATAAAAAAAAAGAATTTCTGAACCGTCACGATACATACAACGGATTTGCATTCGTCTGTTTTGGACACAGCTGAGTGTAATTTTAGCGCCACTCACCGGACATTTCACTTTGAGCGCGTCGAGAGCGGGGACCTCTCAGTACGTACAAAGCGTCTGGATTGGCGAGTGGAAGTATTTCATGTGACAGCTAACGTGTCACTGAGCAGTAATGCTTCCTGTACAAGGTCAGACATACAGCAGCGGACAGAGGAAGTGACTCGTGAAACAACACTGCCATGTCCAAATGTACAGAAGACCTTCTGTGATCTTTTGTGATGGCAGAGAGCTTCTTAAAACCAGTGGACCATCTCATGCCCTTCTACTGGAAGTGTCCCATGATGCTTCAGCCAGATCTTCATTAAAAGAGTGTTTGCTCTTTCATTCTGACCCTAATGCAGTGAGCAAATCAAACAAGATTTCTTTAAAATGTCTTGTGAGTTTTTGAAAGCACAACACACTACTGAATGAGAACTAGATTAATTTGATGGCATTGCTTTGTAAAATCTCCAATAGCTAATTTACAACACCAATGTAATGCTGCCTAATGTAATTTGCCATTATTACATTGTGCACTTTTTTTAAGTGCCCTTATTGCAGAGACTTTGGCTTTCATGCAGCGTGTAACACAGCTCTAAGTGAATGAAAACAAAGTTTTAAATCTGAAAGTGCATGTATAAAGTTATTGTCTCTCAAAGAAAGTTCCAAGAGTCCCAAGCCATTTCATGTTGACGTCACATGAAACATTAACACAGTGCCGCCCACTTGTTGGTCTTTTCGCGTTGATCTGAACAAAAATGAAAATTGATTCTTTGCCAGTAATTGCTGCTTTTGGAGCATTAAGAGCCCACAAACACTGCTTTAAATAAAACTCAGGGTTTGGAAAAATAAATAGCTGAACGAATCTTCTTCAAGTCGTTGAACAAATGAGATAAAAATAATGCATATTATAAGAAAATGTAATTGTTATTTGACCTTGTATGCATGCATGGACTCCCAAGATTAAAATATGAAGATTTCATAACCCATAATAGGCTCTTCAAAACTGTGTAAAAGTCTCTGTTTTATCTGCTCACACCTGGTGGATCTGTGCTATGTAACCGCTAGAATCGCTCAGCGCTGGAGGACAGTCTCACAGCAGTTAAATCTCTCAGAAATGACAGACAGAGAGAGCAAGAGGTTTATTTGCACCATAGAAAGGGTCACTTACAAATGACTCGGGCAGTCAAGTATGCAATGACTTTAAATGTCTGCCATCCGACACAAAGCAACATCTCAAGTGTTAATAATTTACTCTCTCTGAACATGTAATTGAATTCAAAGCCTGCCAAGAATCCACTGTTTAGTATGCTTGGACTTTTCTACTTTCCTGTTCATCTTGCCATATGCTTTCACCTTTTGTGTTTTATCACACAGCTGACAATTTGGCAAGTCAAATGACTGAGAGGAGTGAGAGGCGCTTCGTATGCAACTGTCAGACTCATAAAGAAACAACATTTATGAGATGACAACCTGTGACATTCGAGAACAACAGCATGTGTTTCTATAATTGACACGTACTGTACGCCACTGGGACCAAGCACAAACCTACCACACTATAAAAAGTGAAAACCTGAAATTGCCACCTTAAAAAGAGCAATAATTGCTCACACTTTATATTAAATGGACTTAACTTAGTAATTAATTTCTGTAAAACTTGTAATTACACCTTACCCACCCTTAAACCTATTCGTACCAAACCAAACCTGTCCTTAACCCGTATCCACCTCAATAGCAGAAGTGTTTTGCAATACAATATGAACACAATAAGTACATTGTACAGATATTTTGATGTAAGTACAGAGTAGTTAAGGCAATTCAATATAATGTGTGATCCAATATTTTACCTGATTTAAACAGCCTGATCTCACTGCAATTTGACCTCGTCTGAACAAATTGATGACCTACACCAAACCCGCCTCTAAACCTACCCATCAATTGGGACAAAGAGTACAAAACTGTTTGAATGAGGTTGTATGAATTTGTATGCATTAACTACCTGGTAAAATATGCACAAATTTGTGGCAAGACTGTTTTGGATTTAATACAAATTTAAACACATTTTGTAGGCATAAATTAATGCGTATGAGGCTGATTCATTTATTTATTTTAAATTAGGGATGTCAGTTTAACATGCTAATTTGCACACACAACACACACACACACACACACACACACACACACACACACACACACACACACACACACATTAAAATGATTAAGGCATTTAAAGCAGCTGCCCAGATCTGTATATCATCTTATAATTGAGAGTGCAGTTATATGCCCTAAAATTCTAAACATAAGGGCAAAATGGGTTTACATTTATATACTATCACAAGCAAGAGTGCTATAATTTTTCTTAACATCTGCATCATACTGCATACTGCATCATACTCTTTTAAACATGCTGATTTTCACAACCATAAACCATTCAAAACAAACTACGAAACCCAAACAGAAGTGATTTGTTACTGAATGAATCTGTGATTAGATCAAATCAAACGAGCTAATGAATCAGTGAATCATTCATAAAGATTCAGTTGCTCTTTTTCTAAATGAATCAGCCATTGGGACAAATCAGTTTTATGAACGAAACCTTGCCTACCAGCATTTATAGTTTCATATTTAGAGTCTTAATCATATTTCATAATCACTTTTTTGTGTTGCTGAATCAAAATACATCTTTCCAAAGCTACTTTTCTGTCATGTCTATTTTATGATTTTCTCATTCATTTCAGACATTTCTCAGTGCAATTAATCCAACGAATCAATCACAACATCATGTAATCATTTTACCAAAACCATTTAATTTAGATGTTTATTTAGATGCATCTGAGAAATCCAGATTTGCGTTCTTCAACTAGACGCCAAAGATTAGTGTTTGATTTTTGCTATTTATACCTAATTTTGGATGAATGCTAGTGACTCACTCACTGTATCTAAGATCTTGTAGGAGACCACTATAATTATTTAATAAGATATAGAGAAGAAGTCGATGACAGAGGAACATCTGAGCAACACAATGTTCCTCACAGACCTGATGATGAAGTGGCATACCGGTTAAAGATTAATGTAAAAACAAATCCCAAACGCTACAATTTCCCCTTTCCGGTTAAAAATAGCATTTTAATTTCACCGTTCAAAATTGTAATTTAGCGTTTCAAATTAAATAGCCGGGACCGAAGTATTAGAGCTCATTTGGGTGAAAGCCATCACTTGAAACCCCAGACCGATACGTCATGAGTGAGAGGCATAGAGAGAGATAAACGCATTATGCAAGGACTGTCAAAGTCTCTAAAGCGGATGCGAGGATGCGCTTTCAGAGGAGATTAGTTTGTTTTGCAGCTGATTGTTGAAAGCGACAGTCTGAAGCGAGCATGCTCTGTTCGGCCCTTCAGGCTTGGCCTTCTCTATGCAAGCAACTAAAGGCTTCAAGCCTCAAATAATGCTAATATACAAAGCCTGGTATAAAACAGTTGTCCTAATTTGTCCTTTTGATTTATATGCAAATTCTTCGCACGCAGTTTCCTTTACTAATTAGGCCAGAATACACAAGTGTGCCAAGCAGTAACATCAGTGACTTGAGAGTTTTCCGAATTAGCAGAGCCGCAAAAACACAGGCACGAGCTGACGTCAATATCACAAGCAAGGCTCATTGGAAATACGTGCCTCTACGTACATTTCTGCACAACTGAAAACAAACGCATAAATCGCTGCAGTTTACAGTTGAAATGAACACTAGAGGCGCTAAAATTCGGACAACTTTTCACACAATTACTTAATGCTAGGACAACAAATGCAACATCCTGCATGATTTGAAAAGCTTCGTATCAGTTTTCGAGCTCAGTATGTTCTCTGCATGAACTGAAAATATCACGGTCACATTAATTTTATATTTGGTAACACTATCAGGTAGGTTCTAACATGCATTAATCTTTAGCCTACCTGGTCTCATGGCATAAACATACTTTTTTAGCGAGACACAAACAAGTACATGTCACTGCAGTTTCTACAAGAAATCAACACCAGAGGCAGTAAAACTCCAACACCTTGTATTCTTTTTCACACAAATTTACGGAAATTAGATTAATAAAGCATACTTTTCATCCAATTACCTGAAGAATATCATGTTATGACTTCAAAACAATATTAATATGCTTGGATATTAGAAAACTGGTGTTTTTGAACATTGGCATCACGCATATCCAGCTTCATATCTATGTGTTTTCATAGATGGGAAGTTTGTTAGGTAGATCACGGAGCACAGAGACGGAGCTCTGGTTCTAATCCTATGT
Source organism: Puntigrus tetrazona (assembly GCF_018831695.1). Lineage (NCBI taxonomy): Eukaryota > Metazoa > Chordata > Actinopteri > Cypriniformes > Cyprinidae > Puntigrus > Puntigrus tetrazona. The sequence continues at coordinate 17,189,696 of NC_056719.1, forward strand.
AATTATGGTTTGACAAAACAGTTAAAATCTGTGTAAAAGAAAGTTGAAATGGCACGTTTGCATCAAATACCTTTTTATTTAGGGTTGGATTTGGCATATTTTCAACATTATAGAGTCTTAATTTTTAGCAACAGTCCATGGATATTTCAATTCTGAACCACCGCAATACATACCTATATCAACGTAATAAAAAGGTGCCAGGGTTCACGTATTGAGTATATCACGTATTGTGTTATAGCGCCACCCAGTGGAGATTTCTCTTTGAAACTGCAGCAAAGCGTGTAGCAAGGCACGTAAAAAGCGGTATTACACAGAGGTACATATTTTTATTATGCCAGGTTCTCTTTAGTGACGCTCATTGGATATTTGAATTTGATAATAAAAACGCTGAATTATGTACTTGTTCCTGTAGTTAAAACTTGCCTCGGTCATGTATTAAGTACATAATTACAGGGTTGCATGCATGTATTTCCAATGAGCCTGGGTTGCAATATCAATTTCTTCTACTTCTACTCACTCACCACCTGATGTCACCTCGTCTTCACATTGACTTTTGATTGTATTTCACTCCAATTCCCAATTCAATTCCCATCATCCACTGCACGATGATGACACACACACACCTGATTCCACTTATCACTCGCTCACCTGATCATACAGCTTCCAATCAGATAGCTCTGGACTTTCTATCGCTCACCGCCGAAAATTCCTTAACGTTTACTACTCTGCCTATCTGTTTGCTGATGTTCGACCCTGCCTGTTGGACCATGCCTGTGAATAAAGCTTCTCAATTGGATCCGCCTCGAGTCTCGTCCATTACTTTACAACTTTTAACGTGGAAGTCTTGGCTTTCTGAATGTGTCGATTTTATCACAACACTTTAATGTGGTCACTGTAGACGTCTCAGTAGACGTCTCAGTTCATCTGAACAAATAATCTCTTCTTCAATCTCCTAAATGATATATGCAGCAGATTCAGGCATGTGTTTTTTTAACAGCAGGTAAAGATAGATACTGTCCCACCCATCGCACCACTGCTGTTAAACTCCACAAATGATTTAAAGAGCATCATAAAAGTAGCTCACACACTCTGTGTTCTGTATTGCAAGTCTTTTAATGACATAAAATAGTGAGGAACCGGTCTAAATGTGATTGATCGCCTTCCGTTCTGCTTTGGTTGTGCCATTGAAAATACACCTGCACTCAGCACCATATTTGGAGAAAAAGTCACATACTGCTATTAAATTTCATTGGATTGCTGTCATTTGAAATTTCAATATGTATAAATACGATAATGTGCAGCTTTCTTGAAAACATTAACCATAAGCAAGAGCAAGCACTGCTGCTAAAACTCAACGCGAGTCCACTCTAGTGCAGACATATGCATCACATTTGAGCTTTTCTGAGACTCTTGCAATGGAGAGTGATGTTTATGAGGCAAGGGACTTGTGTGGGAACAGGGGACATTTATAAGTAGAACATGGCATCCATTTCAAATAGCAAATACTTTAACGTAATGAATCTCATGGGAGCAATAAAGTTAATGAAGTGGCCATGTGACCTGCTTATTTATCATCGTGAAAGAAGGAAAGAGGCGCTTTTAGGCTCATTTATAATAAAACAAAAACAAATTGAAGTTTAGCATGCACTGCACCTGGACATTACTTAAAAGAAAAAAATTAGCATGTGTTGTTTGATATATTTGCCGAAGTCACACTCTATGCTGTTTGATGGTCATGTTAAAGTGCCCTTAATCATTGTTTTTTTACCTTTCATGTAGTGTGCAATTTAGTTGTTTGCAAATATAGAATGTCTGCAAAGATCAAAATGTATTACAAAAAATATTCAAGTTATTGTCTCCCAAAAGATCAACTTTTACTGCATGCACAAACGTACCAGTGTCAGAGGTTATGCTTTGTAAAATACTTACATAATTAGTATATCTGTTTCTCAAATCTTGCACATGACTTGCAAAACTTTTTCATTTATTTAGACCATCTTGTGCCTCTGGTACCTGTTAGTGTGACTAATTATTAATGTATAGTGTATATGTTTCGAAAATGCATACTTTTGTGTGACACGGTGCACCGCTGCAGCTCTCTCAAATAGCAAATGCTTTTCTAATGCTTTTAAGGACCCAGAAGACTGGATACTTAAACGAATCATTTTAGACACTGTGAAAACAGAGGTGACGCTGCAGCGTGTACTATGAGAAAATAACATGTGTTTTGAACCTAGATGGATGTGGACGTGTTGTCTCCTAAATCAAAATAGGAATCTTTAAAATAGCATCAAAGGGGCACTTTAATTACAATGCCGAAGTGTGAGTTTTATAAAAAATCCAAAAACATAACAAAAAACGAAAACTAAGCTAAGCCACCATCACAGAGCCGGTGTGTTTCGTGTATGTGGGATTTATTGACAAAAGATTCCCAGAGCAATGAAAGGGTTGCCATGTCCACTTATTATTATTATTATTATTATTATATTATTATTTTTGGGTTGTAGTTTGGGCTTGGCTCATAAAACGATCCATTTTATGGAGTTAATTAAGGCAGATGCAGATTGTGATATTTTAGCATGTGGCTTAACACAGTTGGATTTGAGTTTCTTACGGCATTGTTCCTATCTCCTTTTTTTATAATAGCAAGATCTGGCAACATTCATGAGCCTTGTTCCCTGTGATTTCTTGCACCGTGCATACAGTTTTACGTGTTTAAATACCTCAATAACTCAGTTCACTCCATGTTGCCACTACCAGCTTTTTTCAACAGTCAATCAATGATGTGGTTGTGCGATAAAACAATGTTATACTGGATTTGGGCTAACTTTGAGATCCGTAAAAAAGTATTCAGGGAACGTTTCGAGCGACACACACTGCTGATTCTGTTACTTCACAGCATTTATTATGAATGTGCACGTGACTTGATCTGAAAAACAAGTCTCCACGAGCTGAGGATGATCATTAGGAGTTCTGTCGCTGCGAAAACACCTCCCGGCATCCCTCCACCCACCAGAGATTCATTTGTACACCTTTTGGTGTTTTGATGGTGGACACGCTCAGCTGCAGAGCGTCCCGCTGCGCGCCAGGCATCAGTCAAACGCTCTCACACTTTGTTGTGGCACTCCAGCGGCCTGCAGAGATGAAAGACGCCTCTCCGGCGCAGTGTGCCGCCGCCGCTGCTGTTGCTGTGTTGTGAGAGAGAGTGTTAGGATCAAAGTTGAGCTGAACAGTGACCCGAGGAGGCGTCTTTCTGTTTAATCACAGAGAGAGGATGTCCTGTTCGCGAGCATCAGTGAGGCCTTTAAAGATGCCTAATTATACGATATGCATGAGATTAGGAAGGCTCGGGTACCACAGATAATACAACTTTTAATAAGGTTTGAAACGGTTAGTTCCAGTACTGTTTTATTCACATTAAAGCACGCAGCTCGACCGCTTGACCTAATTGTTCTTTGTCGGTCATTTTTATCTTCTTGGTCGACGTTTCTTTGTTGCAGGCTGTACGACTCTTTGAAATGACTCAAAAGTTGTGGTGATGTAATGCTTTCAAGAGCTGGAAGCACTTCATAGCCATCGACACCACAGCAAAAACTACAATATCCACAATGAACCCTCAAAAACAACCCAATCTCGGTAACACTTTAGAATAGGTAACACTATCAATAAATCTGCTGCTTATTAATAGTGCGGTAGTTGTTAAGTTGTTTAAATTTAAAGCAGAATAATATTAATATGTGTTTATTACTAGCACTAATAATAGCTAACGTTGTAGTAATATGCATGCTTTTAAGCAGCTAATAGGTATAACCATAAAATAAAATGTTACCAATATCGCTTTAATATCTTAATTAATAATTTCCCCAGACAGAGCAAACGAATCTCAGATGTTTCCCCGTTTCTCACCTTTTAGATCTGAACAATGTTTCAAATTGTGCTCAGATTTGTCAAGATCAGAGATCTGAATATGATCAAACTCTCCAGGAAACAATCATTTTACGTCAGTTTTGGGAACCTAGCCATTGACTAACAATTAATTATGATTTCTGCTTCAAGAAACTGCTCGTTTGCTGTTTATTAATTGTAAGGTAAAGGTATGGGGTGGATTAAGGGTTCTTAAAATATGTTCTTGCAGATAATACGCTAGTAATGTGCATGAAAATACGCAACTAGTTAACAGTGAGAACTGATCCTAAACTAAAGTGTTACCTGCATCTGAGGAATGAAATATACAAATAAAAGTATAAAAACCGAAAACTGCGGAGGTGTAGCTGAGAGCTCTCTTAATCTCCTGAGCTATAAATGTAAAAAAAAAAAAAAATTTAACCTTCAGGATTAAAAATCACCATAAAACCAAGTCCCGACACACGGCAAGTCCCGCGCAAACATACTCTCGTTCCGTAAGACTCGTTCCTTCAGTTTACACACGCTGGAATACATAAGCGGGTCCACCGTGACATTCAGCGTGGCGTTCCTCGCAAACTCCCCGCTCTCCGTAAACTGGATTAAAGGTGCAGTTTGTCGACGTTATTCTTTCCCTTTTTGATGTGAAATACGGCTGGATGTCTTCAGACCGCACGCCTCAGCCGCGCACAAAGGCGCTGCGCTTTATTATTATTTATGAGGTGGAACATTGTCAAGTGCTTCTTGTGCTTTAAAATGACCTTCATTTAGTTCGAGGCCATAAACCTTGACCGTCTTATCACGAGGCAGACTCCCTACACGACACCACTACAGATCACAAACCGCAGCTTATGGATACAACTCACATCTTTTGTGCTGTCTAGAGATGAGCACCTGACATAAATATGGCTTGCGATGTTATATCAGCCAAACACGGCAGCGCTGAGTTCGTGTGGTGAACATGGCTTGCGTTTTGTCTGGATTTCCAGCACAAACATGCTGAAAATGAGACTTGGTATGGCGTGGTCCACGTAAAATCGCTCATCATTTACTCTCCCACAAATCTGTATGAGTATGAGCTGTTGAACACAAAATATACACACAACTGATGACAGCCAGCGACTTTAAATAGCTACCGACATTCTTCAAAATATGTTTGGAACATCTTGGGAAAAAATATCATTTTCTTTACTGTTTGTAAAATTCACTATATAAGCCACAAATGTTGACGAATAATGCATCGTTTGAAAGCTCTATATGTTAAGCATCAGCATCCGGTTCAGTGTCATTATAAACATGCCTCGGCAAACAGTAATATAGTAATATGAGCTGGACATACAAATTAAAATAAAAAATAAAATTTTTAATTTTTAATTTAAATTTTATCTTCAAATTACATCAACTAAAACACCACATATTTTTATTACAACACCAGAAGCAAAAAGAACACTAGTATTAACAGTAGGCAAAATAATCGAATGCTTTTAAATCCAAAATACAGCGCTTAAAAATGTGTAAAATATCGGTAAAATTAAAAAAATTTTAGTATGTTAGTAAAATATCGGTAAACAATATCGGTGTCATCTGCTTCTGTTTTTATCTACAAAACATGTGACATTTTATATTTGTTTGTATATGTGTGGTGTAATTATAAACACAAACTCTTTAAGCACTGTTGTTCTTTTAGATACCTATAGCGGCTAATGAATCGGATTGAAAACGAAGGTTAACAGGATTCAGAACCAAAATGATCCCCTAAAAAATATCGCTGTAGAATCAGGATATGCACTGACCGACAGTACATACAACACACACTACAGAGGAACATGCACCTCACCTTTAAAAAAGCAGTCTTTGCTGTGGACCACATAGATTCTCCTCCGCTGCAGGCAAGCGGTGCGGTAAAGCTCACAGTGGTTCTCATAAAAACGTCCGTCAGAGCCACACACGGGCACAAACGAAGTGTGGCAGCTTTCCTGGCACACGCACTCGGCCCGGCCCGTGACTTCCCTGACCACACACTCCCGACCCCGGCCACAGTACGTCCTCCTGCACGGACCCCCATCTGCAGACAGAAGAGGCTGAACGTTAAAAAGCATTAGTTTGCGTGTGATTCAACAGCGTGGGAAACGTCATCAATCCCTGTTCGCTTTCAGACACCTGTCATGACATCAAAACCATGCACTGTAAAAAAAAAGAACCAGGGTTTTAATGACTGTAATACTGCTTTGGTAACAAAATAAAACCAAACTAAATTCATTGATTCAGCCTTGCATTGGAGATCCCTGTGTGACACTTTTTCATAGCTATTTTCTTATCATTTATGTACTTTATGGTTTCATGTAATGTCTAATATTGTTAAATGAATGTTTAATGTACTATTTTACTGTGTTGTGTTGTCATGTGTTGCATGAGGTCTATGTTTGTATTTGCTCCCTCTAGTATTTAAAGACTGACTTTTGATGCATAATGTGTGTTATAAAGGTACAAAACTAATATTAGCATTTCAATAAGTTGGTATATTGGGGTCTGAGGGGGGCTTTGGGTCCTGGATAAGTTTTTCCCCTTTCAAAAATATGTGAAAAAGTCTGCACAAACTCTGCTACAATAATGTGAGGAACATTTGCAATTTTGGCAAAATTATATATCTGTGGTTAGTAAAAAAATAATAAAAATTCACCACAACCACATACTAAACATATGTTCACAATGTATTAGTAAATACAGTACAACCTTTTTAGCTGTAAAAGTTTATTCTGTAAATCTTTACATGTTGGTGCTGTATTTGTAAAGTAAAGTTCTGCTGATTTTTACTGTAAATTTCCCTGCTTTTTAGCAGTGTGGGTTTCCTGGAGATTTTCATATAGATTTTTACAATAGGGATTTTCAATATTTCAGGAAAACAAGGTCTGTGATAAATATCAACCACACGTTTTGATGTGTTTATGTTTATTTTTTAAAATTGGTATATTTCTAAGAAGTATGTGCAGTCGGTAACCAAGTGTATGTGGTTTACACTGAACAAAAAGTCCTGTTAACCTTAAACCTTATTTTGCTCATGATCAAAAAATCCCCTCACACTCTGAATATCCTCTTTTTCATCTCACGTTATGAAATGAAACGTGTAAATAAATAAATGATTGTTATCTGCTCTGAATGTTGTAAAACAAAGACAGAACAGCATGTTTGTAATGCAGTTTGGTTCGCTCTATCCCGGAGAGTATGTAAAGTTTCTCAGCCAAGTGTAAAATCTCGCTCCCCGATGATTCCCCGCGCTGGCAGTGAAAAGGCTGCTGAGGTCTGGACGCTCTTTCTAGAGCCGCAGGAGAAAACTCCTGCTGGAGTCAGGCGCTGGATTTGGGCTAGCGCATTGTCCGTGCCAGTTTTAGTACTTTCTTCAGGTGACAGCTGCTAGGAAGGAAATGATTCCCAATTAATTCCTGACCGCTGACTGAGAGCAACGGAGTGGCATCAAACCCAGATCGCAGTCGCCCACTTTCTACACTAATACGCAGCACACTATATGGTAGGAGAATATGTTAACTGGGGCAGATTACATGGCACTAAGCAAAAAATATAGGCTTGTGAGTTTTCCAGCAAAAATAACAATAATGTGAATATGAACTAAAGTTATGATATATATGTGCAGTAATAAATTTACAAAACATTTTAATAGAACTAGTGAATTTTGGCATATAATTTGTTTTTTTTTTATCATTTTCACCCATGTAATGTATTTTTGGCTATTATTACAAATATACTACAATGACTTACTTAACATTTAATATGCATTTTTGCTCATATCAGAGCATTTTTACAATAATAGATGGATGCTGCTGTGAGCATATATGGGTTAAAAACATATACATATTTAAACAATGCAATAGCAATAAAAATCTGTGTGTTGCAACACTATCCGATACAGTCAGACTCAGCACTGCCTCGTCTTTTACGTAATTCTGTCTGAAATGTCAGTGGCGTGATCTGGAGCTGTTTACTGTGTCTACACTAGACACGAGCGGCACTAGAGAACTAACAGAACCTGTTCTAATCAGGGATTCTGTCTATGCTGGATGGCACAGATTGACACAACAAGTCCCTGAACTGAAAAGTAAACTGATGTCCTGTACTATTTATACTCTGAGAGTTCATGCTGACGTGAAAGAGAAATGGATTTTCGTGTTCGATGTAGATGAGGTGTTAAGATCACAAAAAAAGAGGGCAGTTCAAAGACTCTCAGAGGTTCCTCGGAGTGGTTTTGTTAATGAAGTAATTCTGTGTTTGCATCTCTGTAACTTTTCCTCTTCCCCTCGTACAAGTATGAATCAGGCTGAAGAGGCAATCGGTTCGACATTGGCCTTCTTCTGCAGGAGGTGGTCTCACAGTAAGAGCTAAGATAGTTTTGAGGCTTACAAGATTTTTACTGTCATGGTATGTGCAATTCAAACGATATGTTAATAAATTTCACTCCATTGCCAAAATCAGCTTACGAAAATGCAAGCATTGGAGCAGATGTTCTTTAAGACCTTTGTTCATTTTACACTTCTGTAATGTTTTCCCCATTAAACAAAAAGACTGTACAAATAAACCACACATAGACGGTGTTGCATGGACTTGGTGTTGCAAACCCAAGGAGGATATTAGATTTATTTGCTCTTTAGAACACTTTGAATTCTACACTTGGAATGCAGATGGGCTTCATTCATGATACTACATCTGAAGATTTCATCTTACGTGTCGATTAAGTTTGGTGTTCAGCGCTATGCTGATTGGACTCTACATTGCTGTGACTCTCCGATTTCAACAGCTCTGATAAATATTCAATTAAATGACATGCAGCCAAAGTTAACTTTATTTTAAGAAAATCATTCTTGCACAGTGACGCACATGCTAACCTTTAATGCTGGTGTTATGGGTCTTGAATGAGAATGGCCAACGGTATTAATAAAATCTGATCAACAGGGCACAACATACGTGCCTCCTCGAGATCCCAGCCCGTGTCGTTTGGTTTACTAATTATTTACCGCACATCCATAAAGCAACGGCAGACACGAACACCCGGCCCAACGTCGTGACCTTCTTCCTCCGTGTCAAGGTTTGCAGACGACACGGGATCATTTGTATTCCTGAGCATTGAAGATTAGGCGCTTAGCTGAGCTCTGCTTCAGTGAAAATGATTTGCTCTTCTTGGGACGCCTGCTGTCCGACCATCTCTCGCCTTTCGCAGCTCTTTCTCTGCTCCAAGTTGAACAATCCGGTCCAAAACACAAATGCTCCTTTTACAGCACTATTAGCAATTCTGCAGAGACGCCATCTTCTTTGCAATCATGGCATGCGCTCGCTGACAATTCCCAACCGCACTCCGCTCTGATTTACTTAAGGAGCTAAAGAGTTGATTTGTAATCCATTCAGTGTGGGCAGCGAGACAATGGTGATGCATGAGTCTTAAAGGTTCCTCCGAACTCTGCCAAGCCGCTCAGCAGACGAGCTAATGCGTTTGTTTATCACGGACCATTCTTGGGACTGTTAAGAAGCTGCAAGCCATTGCCGGTCCGTCAGCAATCGCTCCGGGCCTGGAGGAAAGATGCTCAAACATTTCATTCGGGGAATCGTAGAGGGAACGTTCGCAAGTATTGTTCATCAGCCTTGGATTGCTCTGGATCTGATCCCATTGTCATCAAGTAAATGTGACTAATTGATTCCTTTCACGGGGAGTCGCGCAGACAAGGGCGACAGTGGTGTAATCCTGAAAGCTCGCATTATACGAACAACTTCTTCTCTGACATTAACCACAGACCACCCTCCAACCTCTAGGGCACATGCATTGTTAAGTTCAGCCAGAAACAAGTCGGCTTGTTTCTCAAGTTTCTCAAATGTTGAAATGCCATTCTCCTCTCCCTCCCCTTTGGAAACGGTTGCACTTTATTTTGATAGTCTACTTAGTTAACTTCATGTGCGCTTGCTCTCGGAGTAGGCTTTATGGTTAGTAGAATAAGTTGACGTATACTTGCAAAGTTTCTGGTAGTCAGAATGTTTCATTTTTGGGACCAGAGTGTGACACGGGAGTGCATATTCAAACCGCATAAATACAGAAGAAATACCTAAGCATGTATATGGAGAGGAGGCTTCAAAATTGTCAAATTCAGTAATTAAATGCACGCACAATTACTTGCATTTGTTTAGCACCTGATTCCATGCTTTTCTTCTCCATCATCTGCCGTCATGATCACTAGAAAATGCGCAAAGGCATGCCTTTCGGATAAATGTTACTTAAATAGTATTGAGTTTTGTGAATAAATTGCAATCTGTAATCAGCCTGATTTACATATAAAGAAAGTATGTTAGCATAAAAAATTGACATTGACTTGATTTGAATACTCAAGGTGTTTTTCGGGGGTGAATAAGTGAATAATACACAGCTGCTTGTTTTGAATCACCACATGTCCTTAGCGTCATTGCTCTAGTGTTTATTTCAACTGGAAACTGCAGGGATTTGTACGTAGAAGTAATGTTTTGGAGTTTCGCTGACATCTAGGTAGAAGAACATATACGTCCAATGAGCCTTGGATGAACTTTTTTTTATCAAGACACCCATAAATCTGTGCATCACCTGTGCTTTGAGGTATGTATGATATTTGTGGGTGTGGTGTGGATATTCTGGTCACATGACTTTTCCCTCTCAAAGACACTGTGACAAATAAATCAAGAAAACCGATTTTTCTCGTCATCTAGTCTTCAGGGACATTAGATTTTTTTTTGGTGAAGCAGACGAGCGTGATCGTAAGGCAGCATGTCACGGTTGAATCTCTCTCTGAGACCAGCCACAGCAAAATGGTGTTGACAGCACAGGAGATATCTGAATATCAAAGCAGCGGTGTGGCTTTAATTCTGTTATCATCCTGCGTGCTTCACTCTTAACAAGATTATTCGTGCTTTTTTTCAAATATTTATCTTTTTTTTTAGCCACTCAAAGACAGCAGAAGAATCTCTCACATGTAAACAGAGCGCTCACGGCTCTACTTCAAGTTGCCACACATGAAGAAAGTCCTATTCTCAGATCCGATGCTGTAGACAGGTGTGCAAAGGTGAATGTCTGGCTGATACACCGAGACTAAGGCTGTCAAAATTAACGTGCTAAAAAAAAAAGTATATATTTACAAACATTCATTTGGCTTGCATTACATTAGACTACGTGAAAATGAATTGAATGATGAAATCTCTCTGAGGAAGGTAATATTTCAATAATTTAACGATGCATTCACATTTTCACAGTTTGACGACGTCACAAAAAATCAAATAGTTCTGTTTTTAGTGTTTAATGAATAGTTAGATATATGTTTGCTAGTTTTTTCTATCTTCTGTCTTTTTTCTATCAGTATGCTTAAGTTTAAATCAATTTAGATAAAAAAAAAGTCATCTCAAAAGTAGTCAGAATACAGTTTTCATCATGTAATTTGTAATCATTAACGCAATTAAGAGTACAGTTTGTAAGTAATCAACCCAAAAAAACGTACAGGATATGTATAAATGTGTACCATATGTGCCTTCATATTTCATGTATCGTTTCTGCAAAGATATTTAACGTGAATTTGTGTTCTCACTTTACATTAGGTGGCCTTACTTTAAATTACATTTATCCTTACATTTAATTATGCACTTATCGTGTACATATAATACATGTTTTTACATTGCACTTAAAATGTTAACAATAAATGCATGTAATTACATTTGTAATTAATTTCTGCAATTACATTTAGAATTACACTGATAACCCATCCCTTACACCTTCATTTAACTTAAACCAGTCCCTAACATTACCTGTATCCCACTTCAACAGCAATACAATATGAACATAATAAGTACATTGTACTTATTTTTTTAAAGTAAGCACATAGTAGTTAAGGCCACTTAATAGAATGTGTGCCCAAATTCGTTTCACATTTACAGCAGGATAAATTGGACGAATGTTCTGATTTTTTTTGCTAGCAACAATCATAAATTTTTAGGTCTTCAAACACACAGACATATACAATGCTTTAATGCTTTCAGTCTTTTGTTACTTGACAATGCGATGCTTTTTTACACTACCATTGGACTAGTCCTTCACGTGTCATAAATAATCAGAAAACCGTGACACATGAGCTTCCTCCCCAATCAGAGAACAACAGAAGATACAGTAAGAGGCATTTCTGAGAGCCGACGCCAATCACTTCCAATGAGTCTGTTCTACTAAATGTCCAGGATAAATGTGACTTCCAAATGACGCAAGGTCACGGTGAATGTCAGAAAGAGTGATAAGCTACAAACTCAAGGGCCGTGACTGAAGCTGTGAGTATTGTAAAGATTTGAGATCTAAACACACAAACTCAAAGCCAGCTCCATCAAGCCAATACCTCAGCACTCAACTCACTGGGCGTCCTGATAACACTTTATTGATCTTCAGATCGCCGCGGCGTGCAGCTGGTATGTGCTTTACTGCAGCTGTGCGTCATGGATCGCATGAATCGAAGACAAACACTCTGAGAAAGCAGTTACTTCGGTGAAAGACTAGTTTTGGTGCACAGCTGTGGTGACCAGCCTATTTGTCAAGCTACAAAATTTCCTAGATTACTGATCTGCAGATTACACTTCACATATTCACCATCTGGACGGCTTTCCTGGAGCTTATAACTGTGGTTCAAAACTAGTTTTTCTTCAAACATTAATATCGCAAGTGTATTGACTTGATTTGTTGATGTATTTGTAAAGATTTGTTCTTAAAGCAAGAACTAGTGATTTTGCCAGTAATGTAAAAACACAAACTTAAAATATTAATTATATTTGTAAGGCTACTGCAGGCTTACAGTTACAAGTTACGGTTTTGGAAAAATCGAGAAAAAAAAGTTTACTGCATTTGATACCAAAAGAATAAATAAAATAATTGAATCTTTTGCATATATATATATATATATATATATATATATATATATATATATGTGTGTGTGTGTGTGTGTGTGTGTGTGTGTGTGTGTGTGTGTGTGTGTGTGTGTGTGCAAAATTAACGTCAATTACAGAATTCAAGCAATGAACAAGTTGGGTCTCAAGATATATTTTTAACTCTTTTCCTGCCATTGGTGGAATTTTCTGGCTTTCTGTGTTTTCAGTATTATACTGTACACGATCATCGTAAAGCTTTGGAAGTGTTGATGAACTTTATTCCATCTATGATTTAATCGCCAATCCCAACATACAGTAGTCTTTGACAAAATCATAAAGTTCTCAGCTTTTGGGGTAACAACTTTACTTTGTTATGAAATTTGCTCCAAAAAAGTACTTCTACGTACAAATCCCTGCAGTTTCCAGTTGAAATAAACACTAGAGGAAGTAAAACTCTTCAAACGGTTATTCATTTTCCCAAAAATTATGATTTGCACGTCGACAGTTTTGATTAATAACATGTTCTGATGTTTGCTCGGTTGCTCAAGCGATACGGCGTTGCACTTAGAAGAGCTTTTGTTCAAACCCCAGTGGTTCAAGAAAACAGATCAAATCCACATAAGTAAGTTAAAATAGCACGGTGTCGCGGTGTGGTTAGCATGCAATGAGCATAAGGTAAACTTAAACACTTTAATCTACTCGAAATAAAGGATATCTTCACAGGCAGGCGAGAACCGACGATTACACAGGATCAAACTAGAACTTAAATACAAACGGGAAATCACTAAATTAACTAGACACGGCTGAAGACGATAAAGACAATTAAGTAAAGTAGGTCACACGGAACACATGGCACACGACAAAAACAACAACTAAAGAGTCTAAAGACGTGACACACGGCTGCATCAACAAATGCATTTTTATAGCACTTTGCATTTGTTATAGGGCAGGTTTAGGGTTGGGTTTGGAGTAGCGGATATTTCCAACACGATAGAGCATCAACTTTTAGTAACACCTCTCGAATATTTGAATTATGTACCACAGTGATATGCGCCAATATCAAGGTAACAAATATGTGCCAGGGTCATGTATTGAACATGTATTAAAGACACTGTTTCACTTTAAATGTGCAGTAAGGTACGTAATAAAGCATAAATAATAATATTTCCATTGAGCCTGGGTTGAAAAAATAATTGCATGAAGATAGAAGAAAACTTTTTTTTTCTTTGTGTGTTGTTTTTGTTCATAGCAGAGGCCCTTCCTTTGACATACATCTTCAGACATCATTCAAACTAAATATTCTAGGGGCAGGAAAGAGTTAAATGACTCATATTAATTTAATATAAACAAATACGCCATGCAAGATGCAAAAGCCACAGACAGTCAAAGACGTTTTTTTTTTTTTTTTGCAACAGACGCAAGACTTTAAAGACAACTGTGTACAAAATCTATCTGCATAAACAAAAAAATATTCAAAATATGAATCGAAGCTATGCTAGCATCTATAAATAGCGCTAAAATAATAGCGGTGAGAAAATGTATGAAAAAGAAATGATGACAACACGAAAGAGGTTTAATGCAATCTTCATGTAACAAAAAGCTTGAAATATAATGCAATAAAAATCAACCCCAAGGACACAAAAGTTGAAGAATCATGCATATATTTTGTTTGCCTCACTCCTATTTTATTGAAGCACAAAACTCGCTGGCTCCTTATTATATGTGCTCAAACACAAACGATATGCTGGATATTATATTTGATAAACAGTACAGATTTAATAACTCGCTCTCCTCTTAACCTCAGCGTCTGTAGACGTTTGATTATATTTTCTTCATGGTTATTTATGTGTCCTTGTAAACCGGCCGGTGGCTTAATATCAATTCATCTGCGGCAGCGCTGACGCAGCAGCTCCTCTATCTACTCGCAGACCACCGGCCCGCCAAGACCGAGACCAAGGGCACCTTCCCGCCGCACCTCTGACCCGGTGATGATGCGCTTCCTGTCCCTGATATTAATATCACGCCGCAGGCCAGGTGCAGAGACTAGATAATCACTGCAGTCAAATTAGACTGAATAATGATTTTCAGACTATTAATCACGCCAATACGAGTCATTTATCAATATCAAGTTATGCGCTTAGGAATTTAACCGAAGAGACTTAAATCAGTTAATTCACTAAAACACTCAGAAAGCGCCACATGGCTTCATGTTTGCAAATTAATTTTCAGTGACTGATTCGGGAGAACTAATTCAACCACAAATCACAGTGAGAAATGATTGCGCTTGTTTTGCTCAAACTCAGATTAGTTGGAAGTCGAACTAATTTAGTAAACAAGAATAAATTCTAGCAATTCGTTTTTTTTTTTTGGCAGTGTAGGAACACCGGCTGTGTTTTTATTAATTACTGTAATTTAACAATTAGCGCATACTGAGATACGAAGTACAGCAAAGTTACTTATCAGGTTTAAACATTGAATTCAGCAGAAGTCTTTTAGCTGTTGGGAATCTTGATTGTTTTACTCACTGCAGATATTATTGTGGATTTAATTCATTTTTTTTTAATATGATGCAAATTATGTGGGTGTGTGTTGAAGAAGAAATCAATTTGCCAAATAATCAAATTAAATTAAATTAATTTAATCCAATTACACCAAACCAGAAAACTGCAATGTGAAAAAATAATATTATAATAATTAATAATAATATTTTAATAAATGTGACAATTAAGTCAATGCAACGTCTCTTTTTTAAGTGAGTTTTTTACGGTATTAAAAAACCGAATTGCTACTTTTTCAAGATGTTTAGAACAACTTGCAGACTACTATTAATTTCATTTTTGTTTTTAATTTAATCATTTAATTTGATGTCGAACCAACTTTTCTATTATTTCTATTTAATGATTTTCTTATGTAACGCAGTATTTATTTTATTTCATTTATTTGGCATTTTCCCAGCCCAAAATGAGGTGTCGTTAATCTATGATTTATACGATGAAATAATTAATACACCATGTAATTAATTACAATTTTGAATCACTTAACAACCAGTTAATATGTATATATAAGTACAATAACAGCAATCGTTATTATTATTATTATAATTATTATTTTCAAGGTCATGTACGAAGCACGAGGCTGAGATCAGGCATCTAGAAAAATAAATCGGTTGCTAGATTTCCATCGATGTGTATAGAATGGCAGTAAAAGCTGGCATCAGCACCGTTAATGTTATATTTTCTCGTATGTTAATGAGGCTCGCTCCACATACTGTCCGCACCCATTAATGTTGTCGCAGTCCCTCGTAAATGACATTTCCCCAAGCGCTTAAGAGAGAACTCACAATAATTAATAACAACGGACAGCGGTTCATAGGTACCGTGATCCCTAGCATATCTTTTCTCATTATTCTCCGTGCTCCTGTGATAATTATTTTACAGAATTCCTCTAGTGATAGCGTTTCCATTCCTGCGCGTTACTAAAAATACGTGGAGACGGAGTACAGAAGCCCAGAAGCTACGACAGCTTCCTATAATTATAACTCTAAATAAATAACCTCCGCAGACAGTGAGCAGATTTTGAGGGGGTGGCTCATCTCTGGATAGCAGAGAGTTGGAGAGAATGTAATTGATTTCATTATATTAATCACAGAATCGTTATAAGACGATACAGATAAAGGACGATGCGTGCGTGCAGAGCGCTTGATGAGAAACGTCTGTGAGGACCGGCCGAGGTTTGTCTAGAGAGCAGCTGTGTCTCGCTCCCAAATTAACAGCGCTGCAATTCTTTTTACAGACATCAGCAAACTATAAATTGACCCAAAGTTTGTTTTAGCGTCTGATCTCGTAAACACAGGAGATATTAATGCATGGCCTGGTTGTGCCGGATGGGCACCTGTGGGATGTAGGCCACCAAAGTCATGTCACTTTAACAATTTTTACATTCTGGCAGGAGTGGGCGATGAAATTTCCCATCATGATATGCGTACGGTACTGTATACACCAGGGGTTCTCGAAGTCCGCATTTAAAGGGCCGAATGTGAATTTTCGAACAACTGGTTATTGCAAAACATATAGTACTTGACATGCAATAAACAAATGAAATGCCGTTTGCATTCAACATACATCAATAAGTACAAAAATGGCTAGACAATTAACTTTAATATCAGAGACAATTAACTTTAATATCAGACCAATAAAGGTGTTTTTGGCCGATGCCACCAATCAGAAATCAGGGCAACCATTGCCGATATTAGATGCTGATTTTTTTGGCCGATTTTCTTTTTTTCTTTTTTTGCCTTCATATTATAAAAGAGAGTTTGAGTAAACACGATTAATTAGTAGAAGTAGTAGCTTAATTAATTAAAATAGTAATAATACATGGTTTAAAACCTAAGCAACACAGCATGTTTTTTCTTACTGTATAATAATTGTACGTAATATTAGTTGATAATTATATACATATATATACACTAGAAGTTATACTGATACATCAGCACTTATAGCTGCTTTTTGGAAATGTATATAAACCACATAAACATCATTTACAGCAAAATGCAATATCAGTCCACCCTAAATAAATATATAGTTATTATGGAAATGTAATAAAGAAAAGGCTTTTTTTTTGTTCCCAATGTATCATCTTTGTTTTTCAGTTAACACTTTACAATGTGGAAATTAATATTTCAAATGCATTTTCAGTGGTATAAAGTAACAGTTAATGTATGAATGAGCATAAATTATAAATAGTATATTCATAAATTGTTAATTGTGGTACCTAACGCATTAACTGATGTTAACCAGCTGTGCATTATTATAAAGTGTTAACATTTTTCTGTATGTGGCTTTAGCCAAAATATTATTGTTTGTAATTCTTCATACACAAAAAGGGTGTTGTCTCTATATCCGTTGCATGCTATCTTGCATGATGCGCTCGTACAGAATAAAGCATTAATATGTGCTTTACTGATTCAAATCAGTAACATAAAGTGAAAATAACTATGAAAATAACTTATTAGTAAATCTATACTTCAGCATTGCTGAACGCACCTCTGTTTCAGAACTAAATAAGGATTACAGCTTACGAAACTCCTTTACTTTTCGGTTATTAACACTGCGTTCTGCATTAACCTGCAGAGCGGAAAGTAAACAAAAATATGAATATGAAATATGGGTGCGCACAGCAGATGCAATTCATCCAGGGTTGTTGAGTTCTTGTTGCTGATGCTTGAGCACAGAAGGTTTGGCGTTGCATGTTTTGCAGCAGCGCTATCTTCTGACGGACCACCGAGGGAAAACACTTTTGTGGCTTGGTTGGTTTGGTCATTCATAATTGTCCTCTCTTTTTCGCACCATTGGGAAATACATATGCTATTAAATTGTAGCGAAGCAATTTTGCTATCTTTTCCGCAGCTCCCATGACCCACTTCTTGGGCAGTGGTTCTCACGACTCCCTGACGTGGCTGATGCACAATTCATTCACATTCTTGAATGTACTAATATAAATCTAGCTATTATGACTCGTCGTGCGCAAAGAAAATAGGAGATCTAAAAAAACTCCTTCCATTCACAAGCAGTAACAGAGAAGCTTTGCATTGTGGCATCCTCTCCGTACAGCTAATGCCAATCAGGGGTGCCTTTCCCAAAAGCATTGTTAGCTAACTATGGTTTCGGTTTCAATTAGTTAATAGCATTAGTGACAATCATTTTGCTTTAGTGATGGGTATCATCAACTAGAACAATAATGCTGCTTTAATCGATGCACACAAACCCACACACACACACAGATATTGCAAATTGCCCTTCACACACACACACACACACACACACACACAAACACACGTATCAATGCTGCCCTGCGACTTATATTAGACAGTTTCGCATCGGGCCGTTCTTAAATCCTTTAATGCACGGCTAACCGTTGATTATCCCTTACTTAACCAATAGAGCCATACTGTAAAGTATCATTTATTTATGTTGTCAAAATATGCATAAACTTTTTCTTGTTATTCTGCTCAAAGACAATGAACACAGAGGCTTTATGATCTGTTCACCTGATCCAGTGAGTAATATGCCATGAATTATTCCACTGGACTAAAGTTAGAAACTCTCATCTGTTCTCATGATAGGAGCACTTTAAAACATTCATCTAAAATCTCCCTAACAAACTCTGACTACTTGACTACTATTGGAACAGTTCATATAAAACGCCATCTAGCTAAATTCTGATTCTGGCAAAATATCAGTGATGTTACTACTAGATCTCAGTGCTGCGTTTGACGTCGACCATAACATACTTCTAAAGAGACTGGAAAACCGGGTCTGGCTTTCTGGGATGATCGTCGAGTGGTTCAGGTCACACTTAGAAGGCCGAGGTTATTATGAGAGTATAGGAGAGAGTAAGTCTTAATGGACGTCCCACAAGGCTCAGTCCTTGCACCGCTCTTGTTTAGCTCGTGTATGCTCCCACAGTTGTACATTTAAGCTTTATAAACTTCTCTTGCCTCTAACTTCATCATCACTTCATCTGCATTAAAAAAGTAACCTAAAAATGCTAACACAGCTAAATTAAATCAGGTTACAATTGCAAATAGTGGTAAGAGTTAAAAGTTACCATTAGTACAGTATATATGATATGATATACGGAACGGTACTTGTGAATGTTGATTACATTTCGGATTTCATTTTTAAATAGATGATAAAATGCATATGATGGTAAAATAATTTCCTTTCTGTTGAACACAAAAGATGATATTTTAAACAAGCAGTTGCTGGTAGCCAATGATGTTCATAGTATTGGGAAAAGAAGGGATATGGGCCAGTTTTTCCCTGGTTTTGTTGTGTTTTCCCTCCCCATGTGTTCCATGACCCAGTTTCTGTCTCCTAATGATTGTAAATTGGAGTTCATGTATGTCTCGTTCTCCCTTGATTATCTTGTGTGCTGAAAAGCCCCAGTTTATTCTGTTAGTGTTTGTTGGTCCTTGAACGTAGCCATGTCCGCCCTGTACCCCGTGTTCCTAAGTCGGATGATTAAAAGTCTCTCGTTTGTTTACTCCGTGACTCCTGCGTTCTCCCTGCAGCATGAGCGTGACAGAAAGTCAATGGCTACCAGCAACTGTTTGGTTAAAATATTCTTCAAAATATCTTATTTTGTGTTCAACTGAAGAAAAAAAACATATACAGGTTCAATTACCCCTTTAGGTCTACATCTTTCCTGAATAAAATTCTTATAGAAGGTAAAAAAATGTGTGTGTGTGTGTGCATATATATATATATATATATATATATATATATATATATATATATATATATATATATATATATATATATAATGTTAGGGGTTTTTTGGATCAAAGTAAAAATTTCATGTTACAATAGGAAATAATCAAAATGGCACGTGCACTGTATGTTGTACTGAATGCATAATTGGAGATGTGTTGGAAATGACATTTGCTGGTTCTTTTCTCCTACTGCACTGACTTTTGCTTAAGGTTGACGTCGTCCAGGCTTACGTTTATTTCTGTGTAGTATTCCTGATGAATATTTCAATCTGACCCTTAAGACGGGAGGCTGGTCCTGCGGCGGAGCGGCTGCTGTTGAGTGAGCTGAAGTGCTGCATCCGAGGGACGAGCAGACAGAGTTCATCTCTGTTTTAGCGCCGGCGGCGGGGCCGTGAGGGGACGAGCAGCACTGAGTCACCTACAGCATGTCACAAAACCCTTCTACACCTGCCTTATAAACCATCATATTGATGCAAAAGACAGAACATGAGAACTTTGCTACTGATCTTGAATAAAATAACTACTACAGTATGTACTTGCATCAAAAAATGCGTACAATGTAAATATTGTATTGCAAAGCGCTTTTGTGGCTATTCAGGTATTTTTTTTGTAAATAAGTACAATGTAAAACCATGTATGTACAAAGTAAGTGCTTTGTATCAAAAGAATGATTTAAATGTAATTACGCAGCAGTTAAGGTCTAATATAATAGTGGGACCTAATAAAAAAAACAATGCATGTGTGCAGCATCTTTAAATCGTGACTTTTAGATTTTATGTGCATCTTTTTTCCATTCAGCATTTATGTGATATCCCAAAAAAAAGGTAAATGGAGACATTATTTTACAAGCTGTCTGTTGCATGTTGATTTGACTGTGCTACTAGTTAAAAGTAAACATTTGTTTAAAATCCTTCATGTAATTAGATCTTCCAGTCGAAATTATATTTATGGCATCTATCATCTTGGGTTCAATCTTTTTTTTCTCGGTTAGCACAGGTTTTTATGTTTCGTTTTGGAAGTGATTGGTCACAGGTCTCACCGATCTGAGCTTATACACCTTTTTATGGATCATTTCAGCAACATTCATTCAGATGCATGAGCTCAGGTCAACGAGGCCTACGACCAATCAGGAAATACAAAAGTTGTGCTAATTGAAGGAAGTTGCTAATCCGATTTTTGTTATCATACAACATAGGAAATCAACAAGCTGTTTTTCGTAGGCTGGTCATTTTTGACCAGAAACAGCACAAGCCTAACAAGCTGTTAAGTCAAAGCATATGCGAGTAGGTTTAGCCTTTTTTTAGCCGTTTAGCATTTTCTTCTCTGGGTCAAAATGATCGAAACAAGACACGAGGGTTAAAGTTTCTAAAAGCAGTTTATATAATAGTTCAGGATTGGCTCTCTGTCAAAAGACATTGTTCTCTTCCTCACAACAGCAAACTTACTTACGGGTTCATGGAAGGCCAGCAGAACGTGAACTCCTCTCTCTCAATCGAATCACGATCCATAATAGATGTGTCGGTAAATAAGTGATGAGAGATCAGCATGAGAGCATTACACCTCTATGGAAATCTAAAAGAAGCCTCTGCCGTGTTTCTGAGCCCCCGGTGTAAAACAAAAAGACCTTCAGCTGTTAAAAGAAAAGTCCAACACAACAAACCCCAGGCCAGACAGACACCGGATGAATGACTGACCACACACGCTTTCAAAGCTCGCTGCTAATGGACGCTATTGAAATGAATACTTTCAGCAAATGCAAGGCATTTGTCATCAGTCACAGATGATTTACTTCTCTTCGGCCCGCATAATTATTTCGCAGAGCACAAAAAACCTCATGAAAAACCGTCCTAATTTTGGCCGTTACTCAAAAATGTCCCGGCTGCAAATTAGCTACAGCTGTCTTAATCAATCGGCCAACCGCTGAAGCGCTCGGCTCTGCTCATTAATTGTTTCGGTATTTGTGTGTGTGTGTGTGTGTGTTTAGTCGAGACTTTAGTCAATCTTAGACTGCTAAGAGCCGCTTCAAAGAGCAAACTAATTTAATTACATATGATTTGATTGGCCGGAGTCCACTGAAAGCCACCTGCCTCTCCGCGGTCAGACGAGAGCGTGTGTGACAGGTGGAAAGTTACTAACAACCAAACTACTGCCATCTTGCAGCTCCTGCCAATGCTCAGGGTTTGGTTAGTTAGCGTAGTTGGTAAATGTGGCCAAGAAGCGTCATTGCGCTGCCAAAAGCATATTTGGTTCAAAAGCAGCTGTGCTATGCAAACATTAGCTTTTTTGTTTTACAGGTTTCTTGGATCTCCTCGGTTCTAAGCAGGGATATTACAGTTAGTTAAAAACGTAAATTGAAATACATTAAGGTGACTTTATTTCGATAGTCCACTTTAGACATTCTACTAACAGTAAGTAACTTTGTAACTAGATGTCAACTAGCAGTCATTAGAGTATTAGTAGACTGACTGTTAATATCTTCTAACACCACAACATACTACATACAGACTATCAGAAACTTATTCTACTAACCCTAAACCTACTCTAACAGTCTAGTCTAGTAGACTATGAAAAATGTAACCTACAGGAAAATAATAAAATATATATTTTTTTGAAACTAAACAATAATTTATAAAAATGCGGGGTTTAGGGTTAGTTGTATGTAGTTATGTATAATTTAATGCTATTTCTATAACACATGCATGAAATGTGTAGCATGGACACAGTAAAAAGTAAAAAAAAAAAAAAAAAAAAAAAAAAAAAAATATATATATATATATATATATATATATATATATATATTACTATATAACTTACTATATATATATATATATAATAAATTACTAAGTTGAAATATATGTACTTCAAATATAAAATAAAAAAGTAACTGTTTTTTCCTCAGCATTTTTTATAATAATTTTGTAATAAATCATGAAACATAGAATCCAGAAAAAAATCTATTAGAAAGCACAGAACATAATCAATATCATTGTGTATAATTTCACTGAATTATATTATAATATTATTTTGGGGCCAAAAACAATAAATAAATAAATACTGTTGTAATATTTTCTCCCATGATTCATCTTACTTCCTGCTAAATAATGACATCATTTATGTGCGTTCATCAAACAGAGAGGATCATGGTGACATGACACGGAGGCAGCATGAGGCCGAAGCGTCCTCATTACAAACCCCGCTGAAAGAGTGTCTAATGGAAAAATACAAACAACACCGGTTCTTTCTGTTCCGCATGTCTCTCGCGCGCGCACACACACACACACACACACACACACACACACACACACACACACACACACACACACACACACACGCACACACACGCACTCACTCACAAATGCATTACTTCGGTGAAAGTCGTTGAGAAACCTCCAGTCTATTCTCCAGCAGCCATGATATTATGAGTGCACTCGCCGCGGCTTCCCGGATGAAGCCGTCATCGGGGAGCACTAAAAGCAAATTCTGACCCTGTTGATCATCAATAATGCAGAAGAAACCAGGGTTAAAAGAAGTGCACCGGCGAGCAAACACATAATTCATCCAGAAGGCGCGGGGGGCGGCACTCTCTTGTCTTATAAAGTTTAAATAAGCCTGGAGGCCCGTCCGTGTAGCTGTCCACATGCGTTACGGCATTAGCTCAATTACTGCCGATGCCTGGAACGCCTGACTACATTTAGACCGGCCCGTCTGACTGAGGACTATACGAGACGGGGAGAGAGCGGAGCCTCGCTGAGCCTGCACTGCAATTTGTGACTGAAACAGAACGGTGAAATGCATTTAGGAAAACCGAGTCTTAAATAAGAAAGTCTTAAATATTGCAAATTGCGTAAGAATGTATACATTTAGTATGAAAAATGTGACTAATTTCATTAAGTACGTGATAATCAAGGCTAGCTGCGCACCAAACGGATTTAAAGCACAAAGAGCCACCCGTTGTGAAGCAAGCGTGCATTACGTTGGTTTAATGCACAGCTAGCCATGGATCATCCTGCTTATACTACAGCCATTTGCCAGCATTGACAGCTTAAAGCTGTTTATGATGTTCGCAGAGCATTGTTCGACCAGAAGGGTCAGTGCATTTATTATTAAGAGAGAATTAAAATGTTCAGCCGTTCCACTTCTGTGTACATTCATGCGAGCGCAAAACTGAATCATTTTGAAAAATCATGACACGGAACACAAAGCCTATAACCCATAACCTCAAAAGTATGTGTGTAATATAATGTACAATATAGGCTAAACCTAGACATATTAAGTGTTGACATATTAGTGTTGATAATCAAAAAAAGTATATTTATTATATATGCTTTTTTTTACAACTAACTGCATTTTAAACTGAACAATTAAAAATTATTTTATTTATATTCAATGGATATATTGTGAATGAAAGTCAAGATATATATATATATATATATATATATATATATATATATATATATATATATATATATATACACCACATACACCAAGGGGCTCTTGGCCAGAAAAGAGCCCTGATTCATTCACAACATGAAAAATGAAAGGAGAAGTCAAGTACAAACTAACTCTTATCCTCCATGTAAATATGTTTATTTTGTATTGTAGACAAAAGAAAATGCCAGAAGACAATAACAATCGTCTGTAAGGCACAGCTTTGCACCTTTACCAGTGTGGCTCCTCACACGTGCCGCAAATGTGTGTCTAGCCTTGAGGGAAATTCTCAAAATGTGACAGTTTGTTAATGAACTGTCCACATTAATATTCATTACCTGACTACTGCAGATGTTAACGCAGCCTTGAGTACGTTCTATGTACCGAGACCTTTAAGAAAAAAGCCTCTTTACATCCTATGGACGAGAGCGTGGCATGTCTTCAGGCGTGCTGCATTTGCATTTATTCAGAGCTGTCAGATTTCAAGTGTCTTGTATCTGCACTAAGGGCCCCTTAATATGTTTTAAGACCCCCTGCGGTGCCTGAAACGATCGATGACACGGGGAGGGGGTTCGTAATGCTTAATGCCGACGTGAATAAATCGATACGAACTTTGAAACGCGGCTGAGGGACGACAAACTTGTTTATCAAAGCAAAACAGCAAAACAAGCACAATGCTTAGCAGTAAACACCGTGGAGTTGAGCTGAGATCACACGTTACATATTTTCCAGCGTGGCTGTGAGCGTCACGGGCCGCCGCGGATCCGGGACTCTCAGCTTCCATCTACATCGTGCACAGAGGATTTCAGGAAAACACTGACAGGTTTGGCAGATGCACAGTGATAGAGACAGCAAAGATGAAAAAAACTGAAAGGTGCTCAAAAGCTGTTTGCTGAGACCTTTGAGTCTCTCTCGTTTCCGGGCCTACTAGACATCCGCGCCATTAAATCAAAAAAGAAAGCAATTGCATGATGAAGCGATGTTTACGCTACCTATTTTGTCTTTGTTTTCAGAGCTGTAAAGGTACTAGGGGTGTAACCAAGATTATGAGATACATCATCTACAACAGGGCTCGCCAACTAGTAGACTCTGATCTGAATCCAAGAGGACAGATGAAGCTTTTGATGAGTGAAAAACTATTCATAGGTTCTTTAAAAAATGTACAAAACCTGAAACCACCATCTATTAAATAGCAATCAGCCCAAATTTCAATCAGCCCATCTGCTGTTTTTGTTCAGACCATTACAATAAATCAGGTGGATCGACAAGAAGATAATGTATTCTAAAAAATTACACAATCGAGACAGTAAAATATGTCATAATTGATTGATAATAATTGTTTACATTTATATAAAAACTGTTAGTGTTTTGAAAAAGGTTTAAAAGCTGAAATGTGAAGCTTATCATTTTATAAAATAATTTGTTTTGTGAAAACCTGTATCTGAACTATAAATCGTTCAATTTTATTCGTGCAGGTCTTAAGAAGCCTTAGATTTGAGCTAAAATATCCAGCAAAATACCCAGGTCTGACAAAAACCATCAGTTTATGTATTTATATATATAATTGTCTGGATCTCGGCTGGTGAGGAGGGTTCATCGCTGCACCTCGAGCCATGTTAGCTGAAGAAACCTGGACTACAATAATTCAAAAAATGTATCCAAAATTCAAGATATGGCACCATATAACTTGTTTTTTTGCATTCATATAATCTAAAGTAGGTAATAAATTTCACACAAGGGTGTTGTGTCGCCAATCAACAGCAAATGTGAAGTTAATATGACTTGTTGGACACAACACTTCCAATTTTAGCTGAATTTCAACAACAAAAAAGTTGCAAACAGAGCCCCGCCAATGTTAATAATATCAATCAGCCATTTGAATAAACGCTTGAGTGATTTATGACCTGTGACTCATTGACTCTTGCACTCATTTCCTAACCCTAACACTGTCAATTTTTTCCTCTGCCTTCTTTCTAAAATCATTCCAAATATTATTATTAAAACATTCAAACACCCATAATGCATTTGTAACTGAAGGTTAACTGCATGTGCGATGCATCTAAATGCCACTTCAGACGCAGATTCTGTACAACTTCTGCACTGCAAACACAAATTGTCTTGATACTAATTTCAGCTGACTGGTAACGGCCCTATCCACCTTTTTCCTGAACGTGGAATTACACCTCCAGGTGAGGCTTCCGGCTTGTTAGACGATGTAGAGAAATAACGAGGAAAATTACAGTGCAGTAAACGGTAAAACTGTTTGTACTAGACACCAGTGTGTTCATAATTAATGTAATACATTAAAATAACTATACAGGACACAAATTGTTTTGTACAGCTAAAAATATCTGACAATCGATCTACTTAGTTTTGTTTTATATTAATCTCCATGAAAAAACACTCCATGAAAAAAGTGCTTTTTACAAGTAAAAATGCAAAATTATTGTCACTGTATTTTTATATGCCTGTGTGTTATGTTTTATTTTATTTTATATTCTTTTCTATTGAGAAATGGCTATGTTTATAAATAGTGTTTAGGGTGTGTGTGTGTGTGTGTGTATGTATGATAGTGTCATATAAATATTAAATATTGCACACATCAAGCCTCAAGAGTAAAAAATTGGTTAAACGCCATTATTAAAACTATCTATTAACATTTAAACGAGCCGAATGGTCATGTCCAAGACTGCAGACTATATTTACTCATTCAAATCACCCCACTCAAAACATGATAAATGATCAAGACCACCTATATTCCATATTATAATAACAGTCATTCCCTTCCCAGCTCAAAAATACCCGAATAAGCATGAACTGAATGCATAGTGAGCTCTGGTATCTTCAGAGGACTTCAGATCACACACAGAGGACTAATACTATACACACACATGCATGCGTTCATGTTTTCTATCGCTTTTACGTGACACAATGAAACAAAACAAGGTGGCCTCAGAACAGCTCATTCAAACATCATTAGTAACAGTGAACGCCTGACTTGTGTTTCTCATTATGCCGCTTTGTTTCCAGTGTTAGCGTGGCGTGTGATTAATGCACAGGTACCGTGAGCATGTGTCAGAGCAGCGGTAATAGACGCCGTGTGCAGTCTGCATCTGAGAGATCTCACCGGCGGATGTAATTGCACCGGCGAAGCAGTTAGCCTTCATCAACAGTAAAACCACCAAACAACAGAAGGAAATTTGATCTAACAATAACGCAACTCACAACTTCTGTTCATCTAATGAGCAACAGGTAGTCTGTATATTAAAGAGTTCTTGACAAAGCAACTAAAGGGAGATCAGCATTCAGCAATGCAAGGGGCTGGAAACATTGCTCTTGATTTTCAAAGAAATCAGCAATATCTGACTCTTAAAACAACAGGCGAACGCACAGTGTAACGCTGATAAGTGAATATTTTGCAAAGAGATGCACTTCAACATTAATGCTCTGTGGTACAAAATATTAAGAAAGTATTTTTCCTGCCCGACCTCATCAGGCTCGGCACTCACACGGGTTGCCAGATTGAGGAAACAAGCACAAGCCAGTGCAAGCACATCCGACAATGAAAACTGCCAACCCTGACAAAATACTGTTAGTTAAATTAGATAATGGGTGGAGTCACACAGATGGAAAAAACAATTAATTCTGGCTGTAGCAATATTTTTCTTTCTAAACTTTGCTTACGGAATTTTCCTCTTGAAAAAAACAGCATATATTGGGTAGGTATAATTTGAAGCTGGGATGCTGGTTTAAGATGGTTTTAGCTGGTTTATGCTGGTCACGTGATGACAAAGGACCAGCTTAAACCATCTTAAACCAGCATGCCAGCTTCAAAACATACCTAAACCCTTTTTAGCACCTTTTAGTAGGGTCAAACTATTACATACAGCACCTTTAAGCAAGCTACCAGTGGGATCTGCATGCTCACATCAAGATTAAACGCTCAAGTCATATGAAGTACATGACGGCCTCGGCTAATCGTCCCCTTTAGACGTCTTATCACAGAGACGGCTGGCCTGACGGTGTGGGCTGATCCGTATCTTTCTATAGGGCAGCAGCAGAGACAGATGGGCCTCATGACTCTAAACAATAGTGCCCCAGTGGAGCGTGTGACATGCGATAAGAGCAGATATTATCAGCAGACACCCTGTTTCCCCAAAAGAGCGGCGCACGTCAAGGCTGAGCCATGCATCGATTCGACCTTCAGGTGGAGCGCTGGAGGAGCTGCGCTGCTTTGTGTTTCTGGATCTGTGTGCCAGTCTTTACAGCCGGCATGAAGAGCCAGCGATCAGCAGCACTGTCTGCAGATTCCTAACTCAAGTCAAAACTGGACAACACAGATAGCAGCATGCTAACACACACACACACACATACAAAGAGACTCGGCTCGCTAAATTTCTGACAATATGTACAAATACACATTAACATGGATACAATCGTTCATCGTTAATTTAGCTAAATTCAATTTTTGGTATTGAAATTATTTCACTGAGCTCTCCGCTATGCATCCTGGGATCTCCTTTTCTGTGATGCTGTCAGTGACTGATTATGTAATCCAGATTACATGTAATCAGATTCCAAAAATGAAGCATTTGTAATGAGAATATATTACATTTTAAAATGACATATTATTCATACAATGGATTTAATAAATAATAAAGTATAAAACTAGTTGGATTTAGTGAGTAATGGGTTTCTTAAGTAATGAGTAATTCTTAATTTTTATTTATTTTTGATCTTATCTTCCGTCGACTTTTAAACGTCCATTAAAATGTAACAGTTCGGACTTATTTTCACCTTAGTTTAAAATAAAACGGCAGACGAGTGAAAATGCAGATTCGCTATCTGACAGTAGGTGGCGTTTAGAGGAAGAGAAATAACATGCAAAAATTTTACCTGCTGAAAGTGAGAAATATAAAATAAAAATGTATTTAAAATTGTTCACAATAAGATCTATAATATGCGTTTAGAAACAAATAATAACCTTCCATTGTTTCATCTGACGACCGTGCTCTGAATCCCTTGTTCTCGTAGCACGGCTGTTTCTGGCAACAGTCTGAGTTTCTGACCCAGAGTCCTGGTCACCTCAGTCAACATCTGGCCATCAGACACCAAACAGCTGCTCCGCTCACTCGTCACCGGTCACACAGAAAACATCTCATCTCTGCTCCTGTGTATCTGTATGTGCGTTCTGATTCATCATGCGTTTTTCTTGCTTGCCAGCGGAAATATCTAATATCTAAAACAACTAAACAAGCTAGACACGAAACTAAAACCTGGGTGCAGTTTAAAGAGAACAGATTTTGAACATTTGGACATTCATCTAATCAATCGATCAATCAATAAATATGAGATGGCAGATTAATGCTCAAAAAGAAGAAATGTTCAGATGCAAAAGCCTCTAAAAGCCATGAGATAACGATATATTATACATAGCACACGTTCATCAAGTATTCTCTCTTCAAAATGCCAGCCTTAAGGCATTGAGAAGTACCAGTGTTTGCATAGAAACCTATACAATCTAACCAGAAAGAAATGCTCATTTTAAAGAAAAACGTCAGGCGTACTTAGAGGCATCTGAACTCTTCAGATATTCTTAACACTAGTCTTATTATCTCACACAATTCTGCTTTTGCAGTTGCGGTTATTCAATTTAGCAAACATTTTTTCACCAAGAAACTTCATAAGCAGCATCATAAGCAATTCATCATAAGAGTCAGCGATATTCATAGTCCACAATGCCAAGGTACGTATATAGATGCCAAAGGATTCCCAGTGTATAAGACAGATTAGCGGAGGAAGGGAGAAATGCAGAAAAGAAGAGAACGATTCTTTTTTGTTTTTAGAAATTAGTGATTTTGTGTCTTTGTTTAAGGTTGTGGATTAGTTACCCTTCCGTTTATCTTGTTTTAAACATGACAGTCATTTGCAATTGGGCTTAGAAGAAGAATCCACTCCAAACACATCTTCCGCTGAATTTATAATCTTTCATTATCAGTCATTTTCAAGACCTTTCACCCAGAGCTGGATTTACAAAATCATTTCCGTTTTAGGAAGTGTTTTCTCAACATTTCAGCATTTAATGAACACATCCATTTTGACTAATTATCGCAAGTAGTTTGATTAACCATGTTTTATTGTGTCTTTGGAAGACTTTTGTCTTTCAAACATACTAAAATGCACAACTTTGTGTTTATTTCTTATTTACACATTATCCAGGAAACTTCTTTTATCCTCCCTAGTCAACTAAACCTTTTTGATCTATGGGATTTTAAGGGAATAAGTTGTTAATGATTAAATTAATTTGTGCAGATAAACAAATAAAATAATTCATTTTGCCGTTGTTATTTTTAAATCATTTATTTGATTGTTAAAACGTTACGCCATGTTTTTTTCATTAAATTCACAAACCAGCAGTTGCTTCGTGAACCCCGTCGTTTCATGCACTTTTAATGCACAAAATATTTTCATTCCCTTTGTATTTCTCGTATTGTTATGATGCAAGGATGTCCTATTTAAACAAGTTAGGTCAAAAGTAATCAAAAAGTAACATGCGATTTGGACAACGATCTGTAAGTAATCTACCCAGCAATGCTTTCAATCCACAAAAACCGTATACTGTCCTCTTGGAAATACAGAAAGAATATACTCATAAGGATATAAACCAACTCTAGTGAGCTGCGCATGTAATCAGAGAGATTATATGCCTCCCTGTGAGGCTTCTGGAGATGTAGATTTTGTAAAAGAGACAATGTCTGAATCCATTTTGTGTATATCTCCAGCAGATAAGGAGTTAAACGAGTGCTGTGACGGTAGAGGACTATCGTACTCCCATCTCTCAGTCTTTTTTTCCAACTCTGTGGTCTGTCATTGAGATCTGCAGAACAAATGGCGCCAGTGACACATAAAGTTTGCACCTTTCCAGAGAGGCATCATTAAAGCAAGCGGCGTGGAGTGAAATGCGCAGAAGCTCATGATGCACGTGCTAAACGCAGAGCGCCGGAACAGCTATAAATAACAGTTATCACACAAACGGACTCTCTCAGAGAGATGTGACACAGGCGGCTGCGCGTGTATCATCCCAGACAAATGGCTTCCATCGAATGGACGGCTCTTTCTTTTCTTTGCACATCTGCCGGCTACATAGAAAAGACAGCAACTTGCAGCAGAGCAGATCGAGAGCGGCAGCATATACATATTCCAACAAAACAATGTTCTATCACAAGTTTTCTAATCACTAAGTTATTGTTTGGATCATTTTGCCATTTCTTAAAATACTGAGTGTCACATATTCTACACATAAGCGACTTAAATGCATAAAGAGCTGCTTTATACGGCAGAAAATCAAGTTGCAGTTCTAACTGAAAGCAACACTATGTTTCCATCTCCCTATTTTAATGCGCATTTTAAAGTATCGAATGAGACAAGCCACATTTTCAATTAAATCCCTTAATAGTCTTTACGCTCACTTGAGGTGTTTTTTGACGCAAATTTTGACTAATGCATTAATAAAATCACAAGTTGTGTTTGGTAAGATTAGCTAACACACTGTAAGCTAACATGAACTAACAAATGAACTAACCAATGTTAACAAATGTCACCTTATTGTAAAGTGTTACCGCATTTCTGTAAAATTGCCTACTGTAGCATCCATCTCCGAAAGCAATGACCGCATTCATTGAGTTTTTATTCATTTAGAATTGAATACTTTAGTAGTTTATTAGGAATGAAAATTATTAACTGTCATACTTTCCTTAGATTCTGTTCTCTTTGACTTGTTGGATGAAAACGGTGATTTTTCCCAAATGTTTCGCAAAAGTTAAATTCACGACTTTTTGTATTCAACAAAGATGTCAAATGGATCAAAAGTGATCGTAAAGATTCTATTTTGCAGAAATGCTGTTTTATTTAACTTCACCAAAGAAAAATTATATATCACGGGTTTAAAAAAATAAGAAGCAGCCCAACAGTTTCAACTATATAAATATATATACCCCATTTATACGAGTCAAAAATAATGATGTAACTAAGGAAAAAGATCTTCAAATCGTCACTGTGATGGACAGTGTGACATGTTTCAGGCATCTGCATTCACACACTCGCACCGAACGCACTGGAAAGTGATCACAGCTGTAGAACATGACTGTAATGGCTGTGATTTCTCCTCTGATCTGCAGAGTCTTTGCTCGCATGCCACAGAATAAAATAACCCTGGATTAGAGAGGAAGTCGGTGTGTCTCGGTGGGGATTCGTGCTCCACAGCATGAGGGTCTGTAAGCCCTCCCGTAAATCCAGCGGCGTCTCCCTCAGCTAGTGGGTGGCTCCGCGTATCCCAGAATTCCTCTTTGAACTCTTCTCTCAGTACAACACAGCACATACACAGGCGCTGTCCGAAGACTTACAGACCCCTGCTACGCCTCCACCTAAAGGCAAAAAATAACTAATTTATGTAACAAAGTTTTTATGCCTTTGGTCTACGATTTGTGGTTAAATTCCTCTGAAAACTTTGTAATAGAAGTTATGACTACCTGCGTTTAATCTTGTAAAACATACCTATAAAATTCACTGCAGTTTCCAACTGAAACATAAACTTGTGCCAGTAAAACGACTCTAATAAAACAAGTTTTATTCCTTTACTTACAAATCATTATTTTTTAGCTATTAGAATTTATTTGCTACGGCACTGAGAAGAACGTGAAATGTTCCTGGTATTGGTGCTGACTACTGAAATGTTACTGTGTCTACAAAACTAACAAGATGATGTAGGTTTAGGAAATGCTTTTTATTATCTCCATTGGCAACCTGGTCTCATAAAAGTATGTACTTCGGTGCATTTTTTATGCAACACCATTTTTACGTTTCTCAGCTTCAAAGAGAAACGTCCACTGAGTGATTTTTTAAAATTGCGTTTTTTAATTTGCTGCCTCTAGTGTTCATTTCTTTTGGAAACTGCAGTGATGTGTACTTGTTGGCGAGTCGCTAAAAAGTGCACCAAGGTACGTTTATATAATGAGACCAGGTGGTCCAAAAAGATGAAAATTACCCCATTATTTACTCCTCCTCAAACCATCCTAAGTGTAATCTTTCAGATGAATACAGTCAGGGTTAAAGTACCCTTCCTTTTATAATGGCGGTGAATTGGTCAGGGTTTTGATGCCAAATAAAGTGCATCCATCCATCATAAAAAGAGTTCCTTGTGGATCCGAGGGGTTAATAAAGGCCTTCCTGAAGCAATGCAACATTGTTAAACTTTATGAAGAGAATGTTAAATGAATCTAATGAGCGTTTCACTTTGACAGTGTTCTGGAATTATGCAACATTTCATAAATGTCACCACAGGCGCTGCAGTTATTCAACGAGTCTGACTTGCTCCTACCATTTTTGTAAAGAGACAACGTATATATTTCTTTCCCCAGTCATTTTTCACCAAACATTTTGTCAAACAAAAGTTATGGAGTTAGCATTTTCCTCACAATCAAACGGTCTCAATCAGAACGCTTTCTTTGTTAAGTGACTGAAAAGAAAGAAACTAAGGAGGACCCTGGACAATTTTGAGACACTACTGAGTAAAGATGCTGTGTCTCAGATGGCTGGTCTGCACCTCGGGATGTTCAGAGAGCAATCTGTCTTGAGCTAATAGACTGTGACCACTTATTTCACACTCCAAAATCACAGAAGAGAAACTTTCCAGATCACCATAGATGTGACACAACCAGTCAGCATTGAGCTCCTCACAAAATCGTGAACGTAATCTTCACGTGATTAGTCATCAAATCTTTATTTACTCTAATAATCATACCAAATAAAAAATAAGGGTTCAGAAACAGTTCCAGCAGTCTGACGGAGCTACATTTGAGATGTGAATTTTTCAGGAAAAAAAATAAAGGTTCATTATTAATGCTGATGGTTCCGTGAAGAAGCTTTAACCTCCATTTAATCTTTCCATTTCAACAAGTGTTACTTTTGGAAACTGTTCACTGAAAGATTTTTTGAGGAACCAAAAATGTCTCTTTTATGGCATCACTGTGGAGAAAAGAAAACGTTTTACTCGTCACACAGCTTTTAATCGGCATAAGCGCACCAAATCTGCAAGACCATACGCTAATTCATAAAACACCTCCAGCACAGCACAGTTTTCTATGTAGTACACAAAAACCTAACAGGAATTAATGAGGCAAAAGCGTTTGCAAATGTTTGCTCTTAGAATTTGTTTGCATGCAGTGCTTCATTCATTTCTTGGATTTGTGTGTAAAGTTTTGAAAATGTGTGTAATACTGTAATGGTGAATTAGATTTAAAAAAGCAATCTAAAAGTATTCAGAATATGCCTAAATTACAATTTTCCTCATGCAATCAGTAATAGTCGTACTCCACATTCATTGTGTTACTTTAGATGTGCCACTTGCACTCGCTCCAATGAGGAAATAACCCACATTATCCAGCTCTACGGGACAAATATTTAAAATATTTATACTACGGTGAAATATTACATGAATGAATCATGCGAGATAGACTGTCCTGAAAATCTCCATATATTTCTGTCCCTGACTAAATAATATTGAGATACGATATCAATTATAGATGAGCATAATTAACCGTCCTGCATTGGTTCTGGTAATGAATGGAACGGGACCCGTCTGAATAAATCCCCCGTGATGACCCGACCCGAGTGAGCTGACGTGTCTCGCTCCGCCCGCGACTGCATGTGATTCATTTTGACAGTTGTCACTGTTATCCATGAAGCGTGCTGGCTAGAGGATGACGTCTCTGTGAAAACCACATGAGGAGGGCTCATCGGATGCATTGCATCTTTTCTTTTCGCATCTGATGTTCCTCTAAGATCTGGACTAATAAGACGCCTTTACCTGGACGTCCGATGGAGGACTCAGAGATAAATAAGCATTGACTGATTCATTTCTAGTGAAAAAACCCCAGTCTGTGTGTGTTTGCGTGGATTTCTTCTTGATCATTAAACGGTCTGCTGAAGACGGTCTGTCAGTGAGGCAGCTGCTGCAGTCCCGCTGTGTTTTTTTACTGCACTGCCGTCTCCATTTGCATTTATTCATTGATTGTTATAATTACGAATCACGGAGGAATAATCAGCTGAAATGAAGCTGTTGTCCGAGCAAGTATTTACAGAGCCAGTGCGATATGAAATGTCCCGATCGCATTATTTGTTTGCTTTCACCTCCGCTGCAGTGGAGTTTCTATTACCGTGTAATAGCTGCTTTTGCCTTGATGACATATTTAATAAATATCATGTAAAAACTTCACTGAGACATAAAAACAAGACATAAATAATCATATGCACCATAAGTGTAAACATACAGATTATGACATATTGGAGA
The DNA here is from genome assembly GCF_018831695.1 of Puntigrus tetrazona. NCBI lineage: Eukaryota > Metazoa > Chordata > Actinopteri > Cypriniformes > Cyprinidae > Puntigrus > Puntigrus tetrazona. The sequence goes on from NC_056719.1 coordinate 17,225,566, forward strand.
ATTATGCAAAATGTAGGTTTTGGGATATGTGTGTGTTTTATAATGTATAGTTTTTTTTTTTTTATTATACTGTTTTTTATGTCTATTATCGTTTATGGTAAAGGTGATTGTGTATGTTTTGAAAGAGATATGTTTCTGTGCGTTAAATAAGCTGACTTGACCCTGTTATGGTTTATAATGATAAATGGTTTGGTCTGATTTGTTATTAAAAGGGTTTTTTATTCTTTCAATGATTAGCTCTGGTAAGGGGTCGCTGAAGATAACAGATCCAGATCTCAGTACTGTGATGTAAATGTTCACCATTGAATAACAAACGTTTGCTGACAGTAAAATAAAGTTATGTCATCTCCATGTCATCTTTACGGAAGAACCCCACGCTGACTGAAACCTCCTTCAGATCGAATAAAGAGATGAACTGGATCGGATCTATTGGATAAATCACACCAATGGCCTATTTCGGAAACCAAACGTCAATTTCCATCAAACAGTGGCGAGTTTGCGTTCCTGTACTTCATGTCTTCCTCAGCATCTAACGAGACTTATCCAGTTCACCGCAGGGACATTTTAGAGACAGTTTAGCTCTTGCATGTTGCATTAATTAAAGCCTGCGTAAACACAGCAAACGTGCAGAGGGAAATCCAGCGCTGCCAACAGACAGGACGAATGTGCTAACTCTAGCGTGCTAACTCTGCCATTAAAATATTCACAGACGCCTCGATTAATATTTGATACGGCACTAAATTATTGTTAGGCAGCCAAACGGCGAGGTGTGTGTGTGTGTCATGGAGAAGATGGGGTTGCTTTGTGTACGGCGGTTGTGAATTCAAGTCACATCATCAATGCCATGTTAATAAATTGCAATTAAGGAGATTTTTTAATTTTTCACATAGCATACATACATAAAAGTAAATGAATAAATTAGTTAGAATTTGCTTGAATTCGTTTACAATAAAATTGCATAAATAATGCTACGAAATAATGGGTTTTAAATGGACATTAAGAGTTTTTATTATTATTATTATTTAAAAAATATTAGGGATGTAATATGTCTTTCTACTGACTCTGTAATACAATTTAATTTTTTTAACAAATTTAAATTCAAGAATTAAATTCAATAAATGAAAAGCTGCCCCTTTTATTATTTCAATGTGAAAGTGATATATGTCAAATAACAAACATTTTTAAAACAAATCCCAAATTAAATAATCAATACAAATAAAATGAATTCTGTCTCCGCTCTTTTCATTTAAAATTAAAGGCAAAAAAAATGTGTAGTTTAAATTAGGGTGTATAATTTCGACATTTGAAACAAAAGCAGAATGCTAAAGAAACTTTACTACATAAAATATCCGAAGGAAACAAAACCAGCAGATGGACGGAATGAGAGAAAGATCCACTCTCTGACAGCAGGTTTTGGCAGTTTTTATTTTAGGTGGCAATTTATGCACGACAATGTTCATGGGACATAAACGTATGATGCAAAATATCTGGACATATGTTTGGATAATACTACGATTTTGTAAATGATAGCAAAAAAGTTATATTCTTTGTCAAGCAGCTTGGTTTTAAAAATAATTAGTCTATGTATTCCCATACGATAAGAGAGCTTAAAACTAGTTGCAATAGGTACTGATGAGGGAGCAAACGATCCAGAGACCAACCAAATACACACCGCACGGAGAAAATGATTGAGAAGCGACTACTGCGGAGCCCATGCCTGCTTTCACTTCCTCCACCGATGTCCTTATCCAATGACACGACTAATTCATTCTGCTGGCCCACTTCTGAAACTTTAACTGATGAGATGGGGTGAGACCCCCTCTCAGGGGTCCGTGCGATCCTGCCCACTATTACACATGATATTTGCACAAATTGCCCCGTTTGTGTTTGACTATGAAGTACATTTTTAACAAAGGTATTTCCCAGGAGCCCCAGACGGCAGATGAGTGTTTCCTCACTCTGATTTCCTCTTCCTCCGCTAGGAACTCTGGGCTTTGAGATTCTCTACCCTATCAAAGTCTTTAAACTTGGACGAGGGATGTACTTCATCAGACGGATTGGATTTTCATTGTTTCACCAACATGCAAATCTCCAATGCTATTACAGATGGATGAGATGTTCTCCTTTCAAATGAGTTATGTTGGTAAATGCTTTCCCTAAAATATGTTGGTACAAGAACTGCTTAAAAACATGGTCCAATTTATGCAAAAATGTATGTGTAATAAATCAGCATATTAAAATGTTTTCTAAAGGATCATTTGACTGGAGGAATGATGCTGAAAATTCAGCTTTGTATCAAAGAAATAATATTTAACAATGTTACAGATTTGGCATATTGTATCAGATAAATGCACCCTTGGTGAGCAGAAAAGGCATTAAAAATCTCACTGATCCCATGATTTTGAACAGCAGTGTGTTATATGGATGAAATAAGATATTGGTCTTGAAGCACAGCATGCATGCAAAGTGCTTCCCCTCGATTCCAGCAGTAGAACATTTGGTAGGTAAAGTTAACAACCTAGAAAGCACCACAAGCATGTCAAACAAGCTCAGAAATACTATATCTGCCCACTCAATCCAATTAAAGAGAGAAAGAGAGTTGTGCTCACTGGTTCACCTGAGCCAGATTCGCATTTGCTCATAAATAATTCATTGTTTTAATACTAGCGACATTACAGCAAAACACCCCACAACGTACTTGTGCTTCTGTTGTTATTTTAGTTTCATTGTCTGGCAATGTGGCATCACTCCTGTCAGTTCAGAATAAAATAAAATATGTCTTCATGTAAAAAAAAAAAAAAAAAAATGTAGACTTGTCACAATGAAATCTGGTTAACTGAGAAGTAACAAAAAAGAGCAGGACAGATTTATTCCCATCAGTAAATGTTCTTCACACGGGACAAGTCACCTGCTCTATCATTTCGAGATGTGTGTCAGAAGAAACATCAGCTAGATGGGCATATTTAACCTTTGCCAATGGTAGTCAATCAGACTGTCTACATTGAGCGGCAACAAAAAAACCAAAACCATGTCTGAAATTCCCCCTATAACCTTATGTAGCGCACTATTTCTGGTCAGATACTGTACGGAATTAGAGAGGAGATTATTTAGTACGCCGCTCAGTCCCATTATGAGCTGCAGTAAATATACTTAATGTTTTTAAAATACCTATAAGGCACTGTTAGGGTGCCTAGAACTTCTAGCAGTTTTATGACAATTTTGAGGATTTTATAAGCTGTTCATAGCTACATGCACTGAACACTATGCTTATTCTGTCTAATGAAATGCTGGAAGAGAACATGCATAATGGTGCACTCCTAAAGCAGCAAATGAAGATGCTGGTAATTGCCTGTCAAATACAGAAATGAACAAAGTGACACAATGAAAGGCGGTCTGTTCTGTTGCGAGTGCATCTGGGCAATGCGCTCAGCTGCTCCATTTGCATATCTGTGAGGTCTTAGAAGACAGCCACGAAACCCTCTAATAACACAAATATATGCTGAATGTCTTCAGGGAGATATAATAAGGCTCATGCCATATCGACATATAAGAAACAAGGCAATAACTTCATTGCATTATTCCACTGTCTGTGACATGCTGTCGCCTGGACTCCCTCAGGGAGGATAATGGGAAGTATGTTCGAGAAAGTGAATATTCCTTCAGATCAGTGGTTCACAACCTTACCAACCACAAGTCTTAATTCAACACTTTAGTGCTGGGATAAATTCACTATTGACTAGTTGTTTTTAGAAAGCATATTACTAGTGCATTTTCTGTTCATTAGTACTTTTAAAGCAAATTGTTATGCATGACCGTATTCCCTAATCCACCCTATAACTAAACTATCAACTACCTTTCTAACTATTAATAAGCAGCAAATTAGGAGTTTGAGTTAAAAATTATAGTTCATGATAAGACCCCAAAGTAAAGCATTACCGTACACATACTTCTTGATAATGATATGATTAAAATCACAAACATAATGGTTTTAGAAGGAAAAAGCATGTCTATATTGTCCTAATGCATGGTGATAAGGAGATTTTGAGTGGCTAAAGACTCTCCAAGGACCACAGCCGTTGAACAGGGATTAAAAAGTACCCTATGTACACAATCAAATACTGTATTTTCAATGTTGTTGGCCTATATCTTGTTTAGTCACATGGTATCATGGATTCTATCAAATACCAACAGATAAAAAACAATGGCTGACCCCATTAGACATCTTGGCAACACTTTAAAATAGGTAACATTGTTAACTGTTAGCTGCGACTTTTTCCTCAATGAAATCATAATTTGCTGCTTATTAACAGTTAGCAAGGTAGTTGTTAAGTTTAGGTATTGTGTAGGATTATTGATGCAAAATAAGGTCATGTAGAATAAGGCATTAATATGTGCTTAATTAGCACTAATAACTGGCTAATATTCTAGTAGTATGCATGCTAATAAGGGTAACTGTAAAATAAAGTGTTACTGAAATCTTAAAATGGGCCATGTTTTGATCTTCCAACTGTACAATAATCCAAACACAAATCTCAAAAACAAGACAAATATGGTTCAACTGAGCAAAAAACCAACTGAAGCCTGTAGAAGATGAAGAGAAGAAGCACAAACATGAAGGGCTGGAGTGATTCTGGATGAAGGAATGGTCTCTGATCTCTTGTCTGGTGTTTTCTAACATTAGAGCTGTTAAACTGGCAAATGGAGGTTTCAAAAGTATTGAATAAAAGGGTGCCATTAATTTTTGGTCAGATGTTAATTTCCCCTCATTTTAAATTCTTATTATCCAGTGAAAGGCTAGATTTTTGTGATTTCTTTCAATAAAAGATCAAAAAGATTCATCTTCTTTGATCATATTTACCAAGGGTGCTGATCATTTTGGCCAAGGGTTTTACAAAGGTAGAAGCACCCAACTCTGATCATCTGATTGGTTGATTGGAATGTTGATCCAGGAATATCTTATACTTGGTAAATAAATAATATATATATATATATATATATATATATATATATATATATATATATATATATATATATATATATATATATATATATATATATATATATACTATATAATATATTATATAGGAAGTACATTGCATTATACCTAAAAGCGGGGAATGGCTCAATGATGCTGCACTTGGTATTGATAACATGTCAGACATGCACATGCATTACACTCACTCTGTTTACTGAGTCATGTAACCCGACGTGACAGTCTCTGATTAATATTTCCACTGCCCCAGAGATATGCAAATACAGTATGTCCTCTGCAGAATGACACAGAGCTGCAAAGGACTTCAACAGATGAGAGTCACAGCCATGACTTACGCTCCCAGAGACCCTCGGAAAGAGCAAATGTGATTTAGATTTTCATCTTATAAAATAGGCATCCTGTCAGTAAACAAAGCATCTAAGTTCTGCCAAGCAGTTCAATCTGTTTCACATCTTATAATTCCACCGGAGCAATCAATGGCCCGAAATGAAAAATTAGGACCACATCAGAAGGTGCTCATTCCTGAAGCAAACTTTTGCCTGAAGGATTTTTACTGTAAGGTGTTTTAATAATTTAGGAGGCACTGTAGGCCCACTTGTAATAAAAAAGTAAAATATACAAATAACGTGTTTATAATTAAGCTTGCATTTGTGAATAAAGCAGTAGTCATGTCATATAATCACAAGTCAAGTTTTGATTTAAATGACAGGAAGCTAACATGAATAAAAATCACAAACATAACACTCTTAAATAAATAACTTTATTTATACAGATTTATTTATTAATTAGTTTGTAGATTTTTTTAATGAATTATGAAAACATACATACATTGTACAATTTGTTCTACGAAAGTTAAATCAACAGATAAAATGTTGCGGTTACTGCTACATCGTTCTGTGAAAACAAAATAATAATAACAATAATAATAATAATAATAATAATAATAATATTCATAATAATAATAATGCAGTGATTTAATTTCTTTACAATAATTTGTGTGTTCAAAAAGTGTTCAATGTTTTCTCATTATAAAAAAACCTAACAAGTACATTTCTGTTCAAATCTACAGACCCTGGGAAGTCATCTGTGAAAAACTTTCACATTAATCAACAAGAGGATAAAAAACACATGTGTTTTATCCTATTGCTGATTAATTAAATGCTAAACAGAAGACTATTTTGTTGAAATTGTGGTAATTTAATAGATTAAGGCACCAAAATGAAATATTAAGCGACAGAAGATCATGATGCAAACAGCTTTGTATACTATATTTTCTTTATTTAGGTGTGAGAAGAGAAGGTAATAATCAATACAAAACAAATTATCTATAGGTTATTTCGTCATTCTTTTGCTATCTTGCTGAATGCAATGTTATAATAGGCCTACAGAATTGCATTATACAAACTCACAATTCACATTTTTCTCAGTGTTGTGAGATATAAAGTAACCATTTCAAGAAAATGGTCTGAATTAAAAGATAAAAACTCACAATTGCAAATTATAAAATCAGAACTGCGAAATATAAAGTATAAAACAGTTGAGTGGAATTTGCATGCCAAGCCACTCCCCTGTACATAAAGTCAATTACGTCATTTGACTGGCGTCATGGGGTCTCTATGGAAAAAGACACAACCTGAACTGCTTTATGTAATTGAGGTACAAGTTCTGACAGGCAAGTGTGTCAAATCAAATGAAGTCAATACATAGCCATCTCAACACCCTGAGCGCCAGACTTGCGGGCCCCACAGGGGTGCCAAAAGCATTTGTTGGGGGCAGAGCACAATGATATAATCCTGTGGAATGGAATAACAAAACTAAGGGGAACACTGTGGGAAAAAAATGTGGAATACTGTGGCATGGCTAACAGTATTCCTTCGGACACAGTTCAAACTATTTAGACTCTAAGGGCAGCACTTGCAAGTTCACCACCTGATCCTGAAAGGAATTGTTGGGCACATAACCAGGTCTGGGTTTCAGTCTGAGAATCAGCCAAACCAACCTCAAGGACAAATCATAGACTAAAAATGCATGTAGGTCCCCTCATAGAAGTGAGCGCGACCATGAGCAAAGTTTTGAAAGACAATCACTTCAGCTGTGAGTCAAGCTGCTCAAAGGGATCCCCCCATAGTCCTGACAGGATGCCGAAAAGTCCTGACAGGATGTAAGGAAGGGATGAGGTGCGATCTAGGAGGATTTAACCTTCTCGCACCTCTAAGGAACGATAGCAGCGACATAGTCCTTGAAGATTGAGGGGGACAGCCTCCGCTCCAACTCCTGTAGGAAGAAGAGTACCACATCAGCTGAGCATATCTGGGAGCTCCTTCAGCGAGAGGAACACCATAGATCAGGCCAGGTCGCAAGTGCCAGATTGTGCCCATTCCCTGAGAAAGAAGGTCCTTTCTCAGGTCAATCTTCCAGGGAAGGGATGTCTAGAGGAGCATGAGATCCGAGAAATAGGTTTGGGTGGGCCAGGTTAGAGTAACCAGCAGAACATGTTCCTTGTCCTCCCTGATCTTGCACAGGGTCTGTGCAACTGTCACTGAGGGAAGGCTAACTTGAGAAGGCACCGGGGCCCGCAGTGACTTGAGCAGCGTTCGACTGCAGAGGAGGAGATAGCGGGCAAGTTGCAACAAGCGACAAGAGTGGATCCCGCCCTGCTGGTTGATGTAAACCACTGTCGCTCTGTTGTCCATGTGGACCGGCACATGCTTGTCCTATAGCAGCAATTGCAACCAGCAAAGAGAAAGCAGTACTGATAGCAACTCGAGGCAATTGATGTGCCACTGCATTCAAGGCTGCATATGGCACTCAAGCCCATCATGAAGGCATCTGTGTCAGCCACAACATGCCTCGACAGCTTTTGGGAGTTAAGCCAGGAGCTAAGCCAGGAAGGGTTCGAGTCTTTGGAGTCTTAAAGACCCAATGAATTGGGCTGGGTAGCAGGCATAGTCAGCCTCATAATAAATGAAAACTGCGAATTTGGACAGGCAATGTCATGGACATGCTCTCATTCTCGTATGCCACCTCAGCATGTTTATGGCCCAGGCATGTGAGCCAGCGATCGTGTCCATCATAGGAGGTACGGAAACTACCGCACCCAGAAGCACACAGTCAGAAATACTTCTCAAGAGATTGAGCTAATTGTTCTTTTAGCTGTTTTGCCCATGGAAAAACGCAGCACACAGCATGTAGGCCAGGGACGATGTCTTCTGATTAGCTGCAAGACGAACTCACAGCTGAAAATCTCCTGCAGCTCAACTGCACCAGAAGCAATCGGCTTCAAAGCAGAAATCTGCACTCCGCCATTTTAAATTCCACAGGACAATTTACATTGGCCTTTTTTTCTAAGCTTAGAGGTGATTGGGTTCCCAGGCGGGATCAGTCGAATTACGTTACATCATAGTGACTAACTGAAAGGGAACCGATGTGTTCTCAGAATTGAGAAATTCGCAATTCTGACTTCATAAAGGTCCAAGTCTCAGGTCTTGCAGGAATTGTTGTGGGGGGAGGGAATAACCAGCTGTCTCTCCATCCTCAAAACCTTGACTAAGGTGAGACCCTTGAGCAAAGCACCAAACTCCCAACAGCCACACATCACTTTCCCTTTCCCAATTCTGACTTTATAAATCCCAAATGTGAGTTTATATCGATATTTCTATATATCTATATTAATTAACTCATCATTTGGATGTCTTTCTCTTATCAACTCCTAGTGGTCAAAACTGTTCTGAAATCTTTCATCTGTTTTCTGGATTACGCTTAAAAAATTAATAAATGTCTGCTCACAGCTACATGTTTTATTGTTTATTATATGAGTAGGGAAAATAACCACAGGGTTCATATCTGTGTTCAGAACATATCAATAACCATCTTATGTCCTTCTGATGTTCTCTCTCACAAACAATCTGTTGTCTCAAAACATTTCATGCTCCAATTAAATTCTTTAACCGAAGTGAAAAATGACTTCTGAATATACTTAGTCAGTTTGTATTTTCTTCTTCCTGTAGTGTTAACCCATTTAGGAGAGAAGCTGATATACATGCAACATTCCTACCATGGGTTTTGCCTGTTAGACAACTTTATATAACAGTAATTTATGCAAAATGCTCCTTAGTATTTCCAAATTAACTTACATAAATGAGCGTAATTACTCAATAGTTCATTTGACAAAATACAGTTTCAAATATGAATTTAGATGAGACTCCTGTTCTAACAAAGGGTATTGGAAATACACAATAACACAAAAAATTTGCAGGTTGCTTAGAATCATTAAGTGGAACGAGAACAGTTAAATAGCTTAAGATTCTCACCTTGACTCACAAGCTCAACTTTGGCCATAATAATTCAACATTATGATTCGTTTCTGATGGCTTGCTGATTTTGGTTTCTGAATTTTATGGACTGTGAGCCGTGAAAACTTTATTGGACCCAGGGATAATATAATTACACACCTCTGGAGAGTTATTCTCCAGTAATCTGACAGTGACATATGACTGATACTGCACAGTAATATCTGTCTGTTGCCCTGAATGTCGGAGAGCTACTGCGGATGTTTCTGGAATAAACCCAAAGATTATTTCAAGGCCACAAGGCCTCATAACTGAAAAACAAATTGTCAAGCAACGGAAGCAAGAAGCAAATAGTTGCATATTTGTTATGTCAAAACATTTCTTTTTAAACTGCACAATGCATTTTGTGTCCTCAAAGGTATTAAGAACCATTAAAGGGTTAGTTCACCCCAAAATGAAAATTAATTACTCATACTCATATCATTTCAAACCCGTAAGACTGAGTGCAATGTTCCGCAATGTTCCCAGACACAAAGAAGTGAGTCCAAATTCATGAAGCAACAAAGCACAAAGCTCTTTGTGGTTATTGGATGTGAATCACACTACAAATAATGTTTAGTGAGGGTAAAAAAAAAACAAACACAAATCTGGCAACCCTGACTGGAACTATGAGTGATTCATAGAATCAAAAAGAACCTGCATTAACTGCATGTTTTTCTTCAGTTAGCATGCAGAAATGTCTTATCATTACGTTAACTTCAGCAGTGAGAGACAGAGACGTTTTCTTCACACATACACACTTTGCAGTCTAGCACATTTTCCACCCCATTTTGACTGACAAAATACACTGAACCCAGGTTTTAAACAATCAAACAATGTCCGATGGTGCTGTCTAGTATAAATTAGTCAATACTAATCAGTGCATCCCTATATAATAATATGTCAATGATAGTATAATAAATAGTGGTATGGAGGTTGTGAACTGCATCTGCTCGCTATTTACAACATTATTTGATGCGAGTATCAAGGAGCGCTGTAGTAGTTAGTACATTATTACATTACAGAGCCATGCTGTCACGTGCATTGCGTTGTAATGTGGATGCAACCGATTGGTTTATTAGTTCAGGCTTGGCATCTAAGACTAACAAAATCATGCCACCGTGTTCTCGAACTCTCAATCCATTATGCTCTGCCGTGACCCAGACGCATAAGCGAGGTGCTGCGCCTTATCGAATTCCCTTCCAATTAGTGTAGAAACGAAGCAGAGGCCTCCCTAATGGGCTTTGCCTCATGATATCATTTAATTCGTGAAAATAACAAACCTCTCATCGTGATTCCAATGCCAAATGAATCCTCACTGTTCAACCGCTGAATGAGGGAGATTTGATTGTGTATTGTCTCTTCCACAAAAGCGCAAGCTTTCTCCTGTCTTTCTTCTTGAGTGACCTTTTCGGCGTGCTGCCTGCGGCACGTTATTTATTTATGATTTGTGTGGAAGCCAAAAGGCTGTCAGCCTGCCCTGTTATCGTTTGGTCATCCGCTCAAGTGGCTGGGTGGTTGGGTAGACGCGCGGCGTTCAGAAACTGGGGCAGTCTGATTAATGTCAGCCTTTGGATATGAGACGCACAGACATAACAACAAAGAGGGCTCTCTGGAAGGAAGGGAAAGTGAGATAACGCGTCGCCATACGCAGACACTCGCACATGAGAAGGTAACGTGATGCCAGCCACGGAAAGAAGAAATCAAACATGCCACTGCGTGTTTTGTTAAGTTTAGTCCGAAGCCAGTGAATAATTAGTCCCTAAGGGGAAATCAACACACCATTTGCATATTTCTGACACACTGGAGAAGCCGTCTGTCTGTCTGCAACACAAATGATGGGAAACTTTTTCTCCAACTGATTTTTGTTACGCTTTTGATCCGCTACACTCAGCCAGGTGCAAATCCGAAAAAGTAAGATTTTCTTTGCAAACGTAGTTCAAATCCAAATCAACATGCTAAAACATTAAAAGCAGTTCCTCCTTCAACACTGCTATTTTTACAAACTATACATCGAAGGGTTAGTCTTAATAAGGCATTAATAATGATTAATAATTACTTCTATCATCTTTGAAATATGGCTGAAGTATTCGGCTGACGAGCATTATGTCACACAAAAATATATTTTAATTCATTTCTATTGAAACTGTCATGTCATGCTTTTAAATGTAATCGTAATTAAACATTTGTAATAATAATAAGGTTGAACCTAAAATTAATATATTAACTTGAATTGCTTTATCCAATATACTACAGTTAAATGTACTTCTTTAAAACATTTATAGCACAAAAAAATAGATTTCACAAATGCCCTAGCTACAACAGCTCTCAGACAATCATTCCATTCCAATACAATGGCCACAAAGATGTGCAAAGGTTATTTTTGATTTGGCAAGGTCAAAGCATGCACTGTAATCAATACAGAAATCATTACCGCTGCACAGCACTACCAGAGACATATAAGTGACGTGTGGAGCTGCGCTGGCCTGTTTGAGACACACAACAGCCAATATAATACCTCCATTTAACCAGAATTCCCTAGTGTATCAACCCATGATCCCAAATTAGATCCCTGAGATCCCTAAAGTATCCTTTGGTTTTCCATTAGCCATCTCACACACAGTGCTACTCACAGCTAAACCACTGATTTTAAGATGAATGCAAAGAAGATGATGGAACCCAGGCTGATGCATTGTACATACATTGTAAAATAAGCTTTTCAACTTCTTGAGGCTGAAGCGGCAGTTCCCGTAACATGCTTAAACCAGAACACACAAGGAATATCATTATAAACATGCAAGTTTGGACTTACTTTGCTTGACTTTATTTTCAGCTCCTCCATATTGCTGCAAAAGAAAAGGAGAAAATCTTAAGATATAATCCATAAATATTAAAAAAGCTATAAAATATTTCACTGGTTAGTAGTAAAGCCTACAGGTTTACATGTAATACATCAGAACATTTGGGGTTAAAATATACAGCACAGAACATTTTACATGTGCATGTCTAATTATGAAAATGTGCGTATATCAGATAATTAGACAGTAGTGCATTACAGCAAGCGATAAACATACAAACAGTGCCCGAACTGGCAAAAAAACAAAAAAAAACCTGCATTGGAGTCCATGCAGGTATTGGTTTAATGCAACCCTAAGGTACACGTTTCAAGTATTAAGTGTGAGTGCAGTGTCCTATGCTGACCATCCTGATCAGAGATTACAGCCCTGATCTACTCCAGGCTCACAGGCCTGCATTCTCTGTCACATCACTATCACTCAAGCATCTCTACACATGCTGGCTACTTCAGTTTCCCCGAGGCTGATCTTGAGCTGTAGAGGACTGTAGATCCTCATCTCCGAATAGATCTTCATTAAATATATTGCAACTTCAGGTTTTCCTATCTTTTTGGGGTGTCACAAGCTGTTTGCGCATAGATAAGATCCCTAAAAGCTATTATTTTTTATTTAGTGTTGCTGCGGGTGCCATGTTCTGGAGAAGCCGTGTTTCATTGTGAAAGTGTGTTTCCAAAAGAGGACACAACTGGAAATCAGTGGTCAAGTTGTATTCACAACAAGAATGTTCCAGAACAGAGTGTAAGTACTCACAGCCTGTAAGTATGTTTTCTTATTTAAAGAATTTGACGACTGTGAGTATTGAGCAGTGTAGAGTAGTGCTTGTTGTTTGTTGTTTTCTCTGATCACAAATGCAATGTGATGCAACGCAATGTGTAAAAAGACAGCACTAGGTCAGTATAATTAGTAATTATGTTCCCAATGGATGCAATGCCAGGAAACAGCATCACGTTATGGTAAGCGGTATAACAATTCCGTCACCCGCTTGAGGTATTCGGCCAATCACCATGCACTGGATAGCTGGCCAATCAGAGCACACCTTTTTTAGAATGATGAGCTTTGTACAAATTGACCTGTTTCAGGAATACAGGGCTTAGAGGAGAAACAATAATATACAGTATGTGGAAAATAATGAAAAATGTTAGCCAGGATCATTAGCAATTTAGAGATATCTCTGTTTTTGCAACATTGTAGTAATTGCTTTATGCTTTTTTAATGTGTTTTATTTTAAGGTCTCTAAACGATTTGCTTATTAGCATACAATTTATTAGTAATAATTAAGCTCATATTAATGTCTTATTCAACATGATCTTATTCTACATCCCTGATCCTACCCAACACCTGAACTAGGAAAAAGTCATAGTTAATAGTAGTTATTTGAGATGTCTTTATTATAGGCTAGGGTAAGGTTATGGGTAGGGTTATGTTAGGGTTAGGTGAAATAATGTCTTCTTTGCATTAAAAATGACATAACACACGTAAGTAGTGAAACACACGTAATGACAGTTCCTGATAACCATGTATACAGTATAACTTCCTTCATATTCCTGATGTGTCATTTCTTGATCATTAATAAGGTTTCCTGTCAATCTTTTGGACACCCCTTTGAGTAAAGTGTTACCATGTGCTTTCTGCAGATCTATAAAATCAATATGTTTCCAAGAGAAGCCACACCAGTACAGTTTACACATTAAGCTGAGCACGGAGGACAAGATGTTTTCAAAAGGGTTGTGCCACATTTACTTGCACTTAGGGATGTGTGATATTTATTGTCTACGATATTATCGTAACTGCTTTAACAATGTGTGAGCTGACATTGAGTATCTCACTCAATTTGCAATAAAAAACAAAAACAGTATTGCTTTTGCAAGTCATGCGTGATTTGTGAGACATGAATGTCGAACCAGTTCACGAGACTCCTGAAACAATTATTACTGAATCAAAACAAAAATGTGGGAACTCTTCTCCATTCATCCCTTCCCTTAAAAATAAATATAAACACCATAATTTCTAAGAAAAGGGTATAAGAGCTGCCAGATACATATTTGTACCATTTTCACGGCAAAAAAGGCTTTTAAAGCCAATATCTATTGTCTTGTTCCCAGCCAAAATATCTAAAAATTCTTAAATCAAGGATTTTCAAGACAAGCAAAAATGATTTTCTTGTTTCTGGAAAAAAAAAAGATTTTTTACTTAAAACAATCAAAATAATCTGTCAATAGGGTATTTATCTGATTGAAAATCAGAAAAAAAGATTATTTTGCTTACCCCACTGGCAGGTTATTTTGCTTGTCGTAAGCAAAAAGGCACTTAAGTTTGACTTCTTTTTTATGAAAACAAAACAATAATTTTTGCTTGTCTAGAAAATCCTTCTTGATTTAAGAATGTTTAGATATTTTGGCTGGAAACAAGATATTAAATCTTGAATTTTTTTGCAGTGATGGTACCTTAAAGGTACATATTTGAACCTAATAGGTACAAAAGTGTACCTTCTGAAAAGGTAGTGCCCCAGTGACAGCTTTTGTACCTTTATTTCTGTAAGTATTTAGAAAAACTATAACTAAATTGAGATATTTATGAAACACCTGCAAAGACCATTCAAATGATCAGATATTCATTGAACATCAAACTCATGTCTGTAAAGCAAAGATACATGCAGTGTTTCACACTCACGTTCACAGACTGAGATGTCCAATTAGATTTTTTGAATACATGCAAATAAACCTAGCCTTTACAGCTTAGAAAAAGCCATTACTCTTATTTGTTTACCCAAAAATTAGCAGCATTTTAAGCACAAGTGAGTGAACCGCTGCCTTCATCTACGCTCCTCACCCTCTACACTGACACTTCAACAGCGCACATTTACATTAACATTAGATAATAAGTTGCTAATACTTACTTTATTTCTACTTACTCAATTTCAGATGTATACTAGACGTTAATGATCTGTTAGTTATGGACTGCGCCTGTGTTTTCTTTTCTGTGCCTAAGCGACTGATAAAAAAGCCTCGTCCAGTCGACTAACGATTAATTGACTATTAGGAGGAAGTCATAGTTTTGACTATTTCCCAGGTGTGTTCTCATGAGTTCAGAAAACGTCTCAATTTACTTGACTGTAGCCCTGTTCCCTGAAAAAGCAGGAATAAGATGCTGCATATCAAGAGCTAATGGAAATGAGAATACCAACACAGCCTCAATGAAAGTTTATGGATCTCCAGGGTTGTATAGTGTGTGCGCATAATCATTGAAAAGGTCTCAGACATGACTCTGGGATGTTGACTCAAGAACATGTGAGCCTAGAGTAACATGGACATCCAAGCTATTTAAAGTGTGACTATCTAATATATGACTAGTCTGCCGCATCATACACTTGCTGCAAGGGGACACTCTTGCTAGAGTCCTAGTATAGGAAGCAACTCCCCAGACTGAGCACCCTGTAGGCCAGGGCAATAGCATTCCTCACCCAATGTGACAATGTTTGTTCAGTCGTAGCCATAGCATATGAAAATCTGCTCTCATTTATGTCACTGGCTGAAGTCCTTTTTGTTTTGGTGCTTAAGCACGATGACAAGACTGACAGAGCTTGAAAATCCCTGTTTTTTCTTAAAGAAACAACAGTCACGTGAAAAAGCATCTTCAGAGTCAGCAACCTGACATGCGCTGGCTCTAGTGGGTTAAAAATGGGTCCTCAAGGCTATGTACCATCACTCTGGGAGGCGGCCCCTACTCCTGAGCTCCATGAATTAAGTGGTTGACTGGAAGGTGCTTTCCCACAGAAACACCATAAATCAGGTGGCAGGTTGAATTGGCGGCCACATGGACCCTGAAAGTACCAGGACATGTGCCTGAGAACAATTTCTCTTGCAGAAATTTCCGCACTGAAACAACCTGGCAGTGAAATGGGTCTGCATGGTGTGTCCTACACCAGCCTTTGAAAATGAAAAACATCTGATGCATGCATAAATTCTTCTAGAGGAAGGAGTCATAGCAATCAAAACAGTCTGTTGTACATCTCATGGAAACCCAGCATCCTTTGTTTTCCCTGTCAGGGGCCAGAGATGAAGGTTCCAGAATTACGGCCAGGGATGAAATACTGTCCCCCATTCCTGAGATAAGAGAACTCTCCTGACCAGAATTGCCCATAGTGAGCCATTGAGGAGAGATATCAGACCTAAAAGCCACACTCTGGTCAATCAGTGGAGCACTATCAGTAAGAGAGATGAGACCCTAGTTGAAAGACCTTGCTCAGGACTCCTGGGAGGACAGTTATCAGAGGAAATGCCTAAAGACGTAGCCTGGGCTACGTATGGGCCTCTGTGTCCAGATCTAGAGATACCTGCATCATCAGTTTTGTCTGAAAAAGCACCATTATCTCAACAAGGATGCACAGGCTTTCTCCTTCCTGAACGAAAGCGAGCCTCTAGCAGTGCACTCCAATCATACTGATTACAGCAAATCTTCTTCCATGTTCACATGCCCCAGAATGTAATTGCTCTGAAGGACAGGAACGTATCCTTTGTCAACCTATTGTGCTTGCCTGTTCTGGCGGTATACGTGTAGTCTGCTCTTGCGACTTATGTAAGTGACTAACACAGTCTTGCACTAGGACATGGTAGCTACTGCTGGAGGATGCATTTCAGGGCCTGAAATCCAGGCATAATTTTGAAGCAATTTATGCACCAAATGAGAAGATGACCTCTCCTGATCCCTTGGGCTGGATGGTCATCCAAGACGGCACTCCAGCTCATGAGGGGCTGGATGGTCAATGAAACCTGTGACAGGAGAACCTGTTAATAGCATCTTGCGATGACAGCACGTGCCCTGAGTGGGACTGAAACACATAGAAAGGGTATGAAGCCCCTGGCACGTAACCCATATAAGCCTCTGGGGATTGGCCCTTTAGATTATATTCCCTGGCTCTGAGCCACAACTGTAAACTGTAATGGTCTCAAGTGCAAGACATCCAAAGGTTTCACGTGGATGCTGTCGCCATGAGACCTAGAACTTTATTTACATTAACCTTCTGGCCTAACCTGAAATCCTTCAGGGTGTTCATAATGGATTCAGCACATGTAAGAGACAACTGTCCCCACATTATGGTCAAATCTTGTTAACCCCTAAATATCTTGTAATCTGGGCAAGAGAGAAAATTCTTCCTTTGACGTTGAGTCTCAACACCACATAGTTAAAATGAGTGAGGATGAAATCCCAATGTCGGAATGCACACTCTTAAAACTGGGCCAAATCATCCAGTCTCCGATGCTAAGCTGTATCCATACAATTTGCTATGTGTGGGTGATAAAGCTAGGCTGACTAGAAGAACCCGATACTGGTAAGCTTTACCCCCAAAAGCAAACATCAGGAACGTCCTGCGTTGTGGCAAAATTTCTAAATGAATGTATCTTTGTATGTTCTTAGAAAGCAGTTCAGCCTGCAAGGATCTGGAATGGATGGTTGGAAACAGAAATATTGACTGTAGCAGCCTAACTCTCTGTCAAGATTTTCTATGACTTCCTGGTCCAGCAGAGCTTGCAATACCAGGGTGAACAAACACAATTGTTCTGGTTTTGCGGAGGATGATACAAAAATTGTATCCTGTAGCCCTCTTGTACAGAGCTTACAACCCAGGGAGACATTATTTGTCAGTAGCTTCCACGCTTTGTTTTGCTGGTGGAATGCTAAATGTTGGAAACAACTGAACATGTAACATCTCTCTAGAGATCACTAACTCCTGAAACATGAGCAATGGTGGACGTTGTGCAGCGATCCCCTAAGGGTGCTGGAAAGGAGCCCTTACTCTTTATTTGAGTTTTCCTGTGGCCCTCCCGAAGGGAGACACCCCCATTTCGTCGAAATCACCTTTTTTGGGTATGACTTCCCTTTTGGCTGGTGCTATGAGCTGTTCCCCAGTCTTTACGAGGGGGCCTATGACTCACACACACTCTCTCTTTGGACTTCTTACCTCAGAGGAGCTGGACCGTGTTGGGAGTGGGTGGCCAACAGCCCAACAATAAATACTGAGGGGAGAAACTTGAAAGCTTATTCTGGCCTGTTTGCCTCCCTGCATTTAGATGCTAATAAATGTCAGTCTGACGTGCCTGCAGAACTGCCATGGTGTGTAGGGCAGAACAAGCATAATCTACTATATGAAACGCTCTCCCTACCAGTTTAGATGTTGCTCTACAGGGCTTGGAAGAAAGCATTGACCTCTCAAGTGATGATGCACCAGAGGAGAGATAGCCTGCTAGCGTCTCTTCTACCTAGGGAATAATCATGGAGCCCTGTATCTTTAAATTCAGATACTCAAATAATTCAAGACTGAAGACACAAAAATACAGATTAAGCATGGCACATTCCATGAATTAATTCATCATGGAGGTCACCAAAATAGGGGAAAGACCATAGCTGAGGTACCTTTTCCTGCCACCTAACAGAAACCTGTCATCTAGTTTGGAGGGTCTGGGGCTCTCTTGCTCCTCTGACCAATCAGCTTTAATCTGATCACACTGCTCAAGTCACTGTACCTTGAATAACTTCTCGTTGTTTTATAATCACAGTGCTCGGAGGCTGTGTTTAGAGGCTACGCTCTCAATTTCTATAGAAACAAGAGCTGCAGAGCTTGCTTCCCAATCCAAAGAAATGCTTAGTTGCATGTAATCAAATGATGTCACCTACCGAGGTTATTTAAGCAAATTCTTGGTGTGTTTGACACATGCTTCACAACTAGTAGAACAAAGTCTTAACTGGTTTAAGATTGTCATTAGGCTGGTTTCAGAGGGGTTTGGCCACATTTACAGCCTTCCAGGCTGGTCTTAGCTGGGAAACCAGCTGAAAAGACCAGCTCAAACCAGCCTGACCAGTCTAACCAGGCCAGAAGACCAACTAAAACCAGCTACTTCCATCTTAGATTAGCTAAAACCAGCCAAACAGCCTAGGCTGATTTTAGTTGTTTTTTTCAGCAGGGTTGATACACAGCATCAAGAGTACCTTTTGGTAGGGAACAATGCTTAATGTTGAAATAATAAAAATGTAATGCACAGACCATTATATTAGTTCTGTTGTTTTTACAACATTTAGAAACTTGTCAATTCCTATTCATTCAAAACCTATATTGTGTTAATAATCTGGCATACTGCTGTGTTTATTCAGTAAGGAGTGTTGTGTTGCACTCACTGCATGTGAGTATGTAAAACATGGCTTCTGACACAAAAGCAATTAATAAGCACTGCTGTAAACATCGCTGCAACATACAAACATGTATATTATATTAGAAACATATAAAGTGGCTAAAAATATGGCCACTGGATGCCAGCACTATATATTCATTTATATTTAATACCTTTATAACCTTAATAATAAAAAGCTGGGTTAGTTTGTGGGGTTAGTGTGTTAGCTCAAGGCTTTTTACAGCCCACGCCCCACTGAACAAACAGCTGCACTTACAGATCTCCGTTTATTTCCATACTGTCAGTCTGTATACAGGCATGTTTTAAATAAGTCTTTCTCACAAAACTTAATGTCTCTAAATGTAGAAGGTCATTTAGTGATAACTAAAATAAATTGATTGCAATTGATTACTTTAAAAACATGTATTATATATGTGTGTCTGTGTGTGTGTGTGTGTGTGTGTGTGTAAGGAAAAGTGTATATTTCATTGCCTCTTTCAAATCTCATTCAAAATATAAACTGAAATTCAAAGTGGCGTTTGGCGTTATTGACATCAAACTTGTCTCGAGGCAGAAAATTTAAAGATTTGGTAACTAGAAAAGACAGAAACCATGTTTACCAGAGCCTGACAATATCTGCTGTCGTCATGTGAAATAGAGCAGCTCAGACATTGAAGACTGAAAATTATTACATGGGTTTTCAGCAACATGAGGGTGACTAAACGCTGACAAAACGAATCCTTACAGTTTAGCCTTGGGTAAAATAAAGAAATCCTCCGGAATGAGTTCACATATCGCCAGAGTGACATTTTCCTGTGAGTGATGCTCAGCTACACAAAAGACTAGATGCTAGATAACAGCTGTACTATCAATAAGTGAGAATACAATAGGTATTGAGAAAATACATTAGGATTACAGTGTGCAATCAATCTGAGGGCAGGCAGGAAATATGAAACTGGTTTGACCCTCCGTGACCTGTAATTTCCACAATGCAGAAATCACAGTGCTCTGTGAAATCCAAACACGAATCACAGAATTAAAATCTTTCCATAACGTGGAATGTCATGGAGTTTATTTAAGCTTTGAATCCATAAATCAAAGTACTTAAATAAAATGGTGATATGGACTAGTGTCTGAATATTAGACTGCAGAATGAATCGTGCATGTTCTGCATGTCTCCATGTGAATAAATTGCGCAGAACATATTGCTATTATACAGTCTCACTACTACTAATATTACTAACAAATTATAATAACTTTATTTCTAAGGTATATTCAAATCTTCTTATATGATTTCATTTTAAATACATTAAACCTGCTTTGCAGCACTTTGTTTTAGAAGAGAGAAAGTGATTTATTTATTGATTCATTTATGAATGAATGAATGATAAATTAATGTTTTATATCTTTATTTGCTTACCAGGAAAAAAAATAAAAAAATTTCAGAACAAAAACCAAAACACTTGATAGGACCCTATTATGCATAACATTTAATTTAACAATTAATTCAGAGTCCAGAAAAAAAGGAATCCAGAAAAAGAAAAAGAAAACAATGAATCTGAATTTACTGAATTTATATTTATTCATGAATGATACATTAAATTAATGTCTTTATTTGATGACCAGAAAAAAATGCATAAAGATTTTCAGAACAAAAACCAAAACATTAATTTTGATAGTGTCCTTTTATGCATAAAATATATGCGATTGTGATTTTTTTTTTTGTGTGTCCAGCGGACAATGCATTTACGGCACATGTATATATCAATCAGAGTTGTAGTTTTATTCATAATAAATATTAAACAGCAGCGAGCATCTGCAAAACAACAACTCTTGATCTATATCTAGCTAATTGAGGCATAATGTAAATAATATTAAGCTCTTATCAGTTTATGAAACAGAGGCTTATTTTTATTGCTAAATGATATCCCCAGGAAATTACTTTTACACAGAAGACAAGTACAATGTTATATTTTATTAAAATGCCTATTTGCTGAGGTTTTGATGTTCGAACATGAACTTCGCTAAAAGAAAAAGTTACCCTAAAGCGTATTTCTCAAAAGCGTCTGTGGTAGCAAGTTCGCAAGTCGCAATCGGAAATAATAACAGGAACGACCGTAGTTAGCTAACAAAGGTTTTATGAAACGCACCCCTTCCACAAAATTTAATTTGCCCTTTAAAGACGCGACCGAGTAAACCCTTTGATTCGCCGCATCACAGAAACCAGAAAAAGGTCGTAAAAAATGACGTAGAAA
Source organism: Puntigrus tetrazona (assembly GCF_018831695.1). Classification (NCBI taxonomy): domain Eukaryota; kingdom Metazoa; phylum Chordata; class Actinopteri; order Cypriniformes; family Cyprinidae; genus Puntigrus; species Puntigrus tetrazona. The sequence continues at coordinate 17,247,160 of NC_056719.1, forward strand.
TAATAAAATGATATGCAATGATTTATTTAATGTTGTACTTTCGTATAATTACCATTGACCATCGACATAATATATAACAAATTAAATAAAATGACATTTTATGTAGCTACTCTTGGGGGCCCTCTGGTGGCCACGGGCCCCTAGCAAGCTGTTTAGTTCGTTTACGCCTCTACTCTAAAACTACTGCTGCCATTAGTACTTTCATTTGGCAAATGCGCGTACGAATCTGCAATCGAATCTCAAAGGAGCAACTATTGCAACGTGATTAACAGTTAACCAATTTCAATATAACAATTAATAAATAAAACGAAATAGCTGAACTACACCGCGTATTGATCCTGAGTTGCTGTGCTGGTTTTTAGCTGTGCCTCTTGTCTGCGCCTTACAGCACTGAGAAGTCATTAGAAATAAAAGTCCCAGCAGGCCTCACAATGAGCCTGACGCCCAGTGTTCAGTGTGTGCTTGAAGACAATGATGCACTCCTCAAGATCTCATCTGGGACAAACAATTCCTACCACTACATCTACATTAGACATGGCATTTGCAGACTGAAGAGGCTCATTAAGAGTTTTATTAGCCCTTCAAAGATGCTGAAAATTGTTGTCGAGCATTAACCGTCCGGCATCATTGGATGAAATATCAGTGCTGTTTGTCCTGGAAGCGTGTCTAGTTTCGGTTAGTGATTAATGGACTACATTCGCGTTCTACTTCATTGGGTTCAGGCGTTTCCGGTCATTCAGACCGTTACAAACCCATTCCCGTGTCCATTGACTAAAACAATGAATTGTGTTCTCATGAATAATACCGAACCTGTTCCAAAAAACATATTTTATTTTCCAAATGTGCATTCTGCATAATAAATACAAATATGTCCTTGCTAACCTGCAGCAGTCTTCTCATCTTTTTTCACATGCTGATCATATTTCATACCTTCGAGTTTCCATTCAAAAAAATGCTAAATTATTTTGAATGCACTCAAATATTAAAATAAAAAATACTGACTGATAAATGTTTATTTTGTGTCATTAACTGCTGTATTTAATCATTTTCAGTTTTATTTATTTTATTTATCTTGGCATTTTTTTATGCCATACCAGCAACAATCGTTACGTTCAAAGCAAGATTAAAAATATATTTACAATAACAGGGAGGAGGGCTTGTCGTAAACTAGAATATTAAATGCGTACCAACTTGTATGCTGAAATTCAACTAATAAATCATTATTTTTAACCATATCACTCAACCGTAATATCCTCTATTACACATCTTTTTCGCTTTATTAGAAGATATTTACATAAGCGTTGCAATAAAAAAGGTGTTATATTGTGTATATTGAATTGAAGCTGATCTAAACCGGCTTGGACTTGGTTAGCTTGGTTCAGTCTAAACCTAGTCTGAAACTCAACAGTTTTAGCTCAGAGTCCCAGAACGTGAACGGCTAAAGACAATGAAATGCACCGCTGTACCTGAAGTTCCTCCTTTGCTGTAGTTCCGGATCCAGCGCCGACTCGGACTCCATATGACAGCCATAGGGAAGATCCGAGCAGGACGGACAAAGTCCAGACGCCCAAGCAGCCCATCAGCGCCAGCCTGTCCAGAGAAGAGCGAAGACACGATGAACGTCATCCACCAGCGCTCAAACACTCAACATCCAGAAACCCCTCACACTCCCAGAAGACGTTCACGTCGCTATATTAATGGCAAAAAAACAGTAAGCCATTGCTTTAAATGGCAAACCTGTAAAGAACTAGTTCACTTCAGTGAAAAGCAAGCATCTCCTCACCCTCACACCATCTGAGATGCAGAGGAGGGTTTCTTAAAGACATCTGTCACTTGTTCTTCAATGGATGCTCTGCAGTGAATGGGTGCCGTCAGAATGAACGTCCAAACAGCTGCTAAAAAAAACATCACGATGATCCTCGAGACTCCAGTCATGTACAAAAAAAGTCTCATTGGAGACGGCACCCATTAACTGCGAATGGATATACTGGTGAGCAAGTGATGGAATGCTACATTTCTGTTATGATGAATGAAAATATTTCAGCAAATGTTCATTTTTGAGTGAACTACTCCTTTAAGGCCGGCTTATAGATAGAAGCTACAACAACTGAACCTTGAAAAGAAGAGTTTGCAAGCAATGCTGGAAAGAGACAGACCCGTAATAAAACATGAACTGTGTCTAAAAACACTTTTTATGATGGTTTGCATCTCTGTATGGAACATCAATGCGTGTTTAAGAAATGAACAACTCTTATTTTTGTTCACTTTTCATACTTGTGTTAACTGGAAACTTTTAAGCACCAATGCTTTTGGCAAAAAAAAAGTTTACATTTATATTTTTCAGACATCAGTCTTATCAAAGTTTTGATGTTGTTATTGACATTGCATCATCTGTAGCGGTCAGATTCATCTGCACAATCATAGCAGAAATTTTTTTAATTTTTCAACAGGAAGACCACTATATTTGAGGGTTTATGTGTCAGCTGACAAACACAGCCAGGTTGTGTGCGTGACTCTTTAGCGGCATTAGAAGCAGAAATAAACCGAAGCAATGGACTGAATAACTTACCAGATGCTTTATAAAAATATAATTACCTTTAAGCGCCTAAAATCAACAATAGTTTTATATAGTACTCTCCCAAGAAATTATAAACAGCACGCTTGATGTCAGTAAAAAGGCAGCTGGTTTTATTCAAGTCAAAAATGTAGCCAATCGATATACATCAACTTACACCAACAAATATTTTTATGGGTTAAATCGGGTAGAAATAATGGAAATATGCTACAGGTTGTATTTGAAATTGAAGCGGCTGAGATAGTCGATGCCTGGAGGAGACACAAATCAATAATAAATAGGTGCTGTTTTATTGAATCCATTTAGAGGTACTGTCTGCTCGAAACATTTACTGTTACAAAAACTATTAGAAGAAAAAAAAAAAAAAAAAAAAAAATATATATATATATATATATATATATATATATATATATATATATATATATATATAAAATAACATATGATAAAATAATAATATAACCATACTCTTAATAACAAATTAACATAAGAAACTAAATAAAATGAATATGAAAGGCTTCTGGGATTTTGGGAAGTATTATGCATGTTCGCATTTAAGAGAAACACTACTTGAGAAACCCACTTTTCATCATGCATCGTGTACAGACAGTATTCGGCAACATTTGGAAGCACGCAGACATTTCTGTGGCTTTATCATGACAGCGATAAGCTGATGAAGCGTCAATTCCCGCTCTAATGCTGAGGTATAAGAGTCTCCTGACAGCCGCAGCTGATGCAGGTGATTTGTGTTCACTGCTTCTATTCTCCCCGTCAAAATAAAGATCTCCACGCACTTCATCTCCAACTGAAGTGAAACACGCGCTGACAGGCTCAGTCTGAGCTGTGGTATGGTTTTTTCTGGAGCAAAACTTTTAATAACCAGTTGGTTAGTTTGTGCAATAATAATCGGTAACATGAGTTACCAAGATTTACTTTTGGCCTGTGATTTGAGTTCAAGCCGTTGCTTTAATGTTGTATTAAGATGCTTTTAAGGTCTAGTCAAGTCATTTTCATCGCACTTGTGCAATCTAGATTGTGTAAAAGCAGCTTCACGGTGATAAACACCAAAGTAGAATGAATTACGAAGAAAAAAATAACACATTCTGCTGTAAAGCAGTTCTGAAAGACTAAAAATAGTACGTTTTTTTCAGATCAATCAGTTCAGTGTTGGTTCACTTCAGACAGGGCTGTATGATTAATCATGTTTTAATCGCAAATAAAGTTCTGCTTCTCTAGATTTATTAAGCATAATCATCTGCAATATTTGCCTGCTGGTTATTTATCCAGAATCGATTCATTTCCCGCCCGGTGTTTTGCTTTATCTTCCCAATCTGGCAACCGCGTGCACACACTCTCTCTGCATTACAGAAAAATGCTGATGAGCCGAAAACACCAGCAAACATGTGAGCCGGAATTAAGTGATCTCTATCGAGATATCCAGCTCAGATGCAGAAAGCGAATCTCTTGACGTGAAAGTGCAATAATTATAGGTTAACAAAAAAAAACAAGCGAGTAATCGTGATTAACATTTGGGATTGTATTTTTGGAGCCAAATAACGGCGACACACAATGACCCTGCGTGAAATGTGCAGTGTGCAAACTACGTTTATATCTATAACAAATTGTGTTATTTTTTTTTTTGGCCATATCAGTGATGGATACATATGAAACGATATAGAGAAGAAAGGAGAAGAGAATCAAGAAGATGCATGTCCAATTCTCATTATTAACTATTAACTATGGATTTTGCTCCTAGTTTGCTGCTTATTAATAGTTAGTGAGGTAGAGGTTAAGTTTAGGCATCTAAAATATCCTCATGCAAGATAAGACTTTATAAGTACTAATAATCAGCCATATGCTGGTATCATGCAATATTAAGACTTGAGCTCTTGGTTACCAATCATTTGCATTCAAGTACTACCTTAGATTGAATATACTGCTGAAAATCACTTTAAAGTTTGTCTTAACCTTGTTAGTCACCCACTGAAGCAGGTGTATGATCTATTAATAAATGGGAATATATATAATAACATCCGCCAAGAAATCCAGTATTCTATGAACCCATGCATAAGCCGTTGGTTTTCTTTACATATGAATAATGTAATCAGGTAATCTGTAGGTTGGTTAATCTTTGCCATCCTAGATTTTTACTCATCAGTCGTTCGTGCATGGATAACTAACACCGGATTACAATATCATACACACGTTTCAGCTAAAATTGGGTAAAGATGTAAACTAATTCTGTGACATGCTAATGATATCTGACTTAACATACATAAACATCTCGTGTAAACTGACAACAGCAGTGACGGCAGATGATTTCACAAGCCAAAGCTGCTCGGGATGAATACCACCAATGCAAATTAACGTCTATTACCAAACAAGAGAAATGTGAAATGCTTTACTGGATGGAGAGGAAATCCGGAAAGCTCCACTGCGATAGGAAAGACTCGTTAGCCGTTGAGTTTACAGAAGCACACACTGCGAACGAACATAATGAAAAAAACTCTCCACGATATTTGAGTAAACAAGACCACGGATCCAAACAAACATCTTCGAATATTGCAGCAGGATCGTGAATGGCATTACAAAAGGTTAAAAATAACTTGTGTGACATTTTCAAGAGCTTCCTGCTGGATTGCAGATTACACGTTGAACCGCAGCTGAGCAAATTCTCAGTACGGATTGAAGCAAGCCATGAACTGGGACTGGGAATAACAATAAGGCGCTCTGCGTATGAAGACATCATACCGCTGCTTGAGACTGTTCACCTCACATCTGAACTACCGGCGAAGCATCATCATTGTGTTTGAATCAGACAGGGATATCACGCCATCTCCGTGCCTCGTATACGAGTGTGTGCGATCCGCTCGGATGCTCTACAGCGGCGGCTCGCGGGTCTGTTCAGCAGGGAGCACGATGCCAAACAATAGCTAGAGTAGGCTTATCGCAATAATTAGGGATGGGGAAAAAATGATAAAATAAAATAAAAAATAATTCAATTAAATATTAAAATAAAAATCAAAATAAATATTTAAAAATATATATTAAATTAAAATAAAATAAAATAAATAAAATTAAATTAAATTAAATTAAATTAAATTAAATTAAATTAAATTAAATGTTTGCATCCAAACAAGCTCTAGAGCATATTTGGTCAAGCACACTACACAGATGTCTTTTAAAAAACACATTTTTGCTCTTGTTCATGTACATACAAAATCTTCGGGTCACGTTCGTGGTAATATCATGTAATGTGTTATCATATCATGCTACATTACTTTAGTTTGGTGTTTAGTTCTCGACACAACACAGTTTCAGAAGCAATACATACTATGGGTGATAATAATAGCAATGCATTTAGTATAACAATAAAATAAAAATCATAATAAAATCTAGTGAGAGACTCATTGGCTCTTGGTCTTACATACTTGCTCTTAAATGTCGAGCGAAAACTGGCAGCTGGGCTAGAACATTTCATTACAAAAATACAATGATGATTTTATACACATTTTAGCGCTTCAAATTATGTGAAGTTAATATAGCAACCTATCTGAGCTGTTAAAATCTGTAACAAATACGCAATACAGTGGAAGACATTTCACCAAAAGTGACCTCTTCATCAGTAACTGTCTGTGACTAATAATAACAAAGACTGATGAAAGTGTCACAAACACCAAACACCATCATGCAGCTCAAATAACGATGCATGCTATAAACATGTAATAAACTAACTTAACACCGTGCAGATGTGATGGTTTGCGTGCAGGGAATGCTATGAACGACCAGAATTAGGAGTTACTATAATATTTATGCATCAAATATGTTACCGTTCAACGTCAACGTTTCCCTGCGTGCATCACCTTTTCAGCCATAAAGTTATTTGATAGCACATATAGGCTATATGAAAAAACGCGTAGACTGTTGCAATGTTTAATGGCTATGAATAATGCGCAGCAACAACAAACAGAAAGCTTAAACTTGCTGGTCTAAGTGCACGTCCGATCAAATGTGTGGTGCACCGCTGATGAATCTGTGTGAGAGTTGGAATCGGAAGCACGCGTTTTCTCGGCTGTGTCTGTGCCTAACCAGACCTCACGTTCGGGCATCAGAGCCGGTGAGAACGATGCCCACGGCCGCCCAGGAGCGCTGTCTGGGCAGGCAGTGACACGCAATCGCTGCCCTCTCAGACCAAGAGTCCGGTGGAAACTCCTGTTGAGGCGCTCGATGCGAACAGACGGCGGGGATCCGCGCTCGGACGCGCGCGGACACGGGAAAGGGTGAAGCGACCGTAGCTCGTTACCTGTCGTGTTCCCGCGCGGAGACAGAAATGCTGCGTGAAACGCGCGTTATAGGTGTCCAGAGACTCACAGACCCTCACAGTCCAGGCGAACGGAGAAACACACCCGATCTCACTCCATCCTTCAACTGAGAGTGACCCGCTGTTCCAGCTCACCCTATATCAACTGCGCTCTTTCTCACACACACGCACGCACACACACACACACACTCACACACACACACACACTGCCTGCGACGTCACACAGCGCGTACATATATATTTATATATATATAACACACACGCGCGCGCGCTGCTGAGAAGATCTCTGTGTCTGCTGCACTGCTGTCACACTCTTCTGTGTGTGTGTGTGTGTGTGTGTGTGTGTGTGTGTGTGTGAACAGAAACACTTGACAAGAGACACACAGTTATCACATTAAAGTCACATTTATAACTAGTGTATATAAACAGTAAAATATTAATAATCGCCCCACTTTACATGCTATTAGGTGTCCTTAACTACTATGCAGCAAAAGTGTTTTACAATAAGTACGTTGTAATTTAATTTTATTAATTTTTCAAAAATTTTATTATTTTTTTTTAAGTAGACAGTAGTTAAGGCCACCTCATTTAATGTGTGATCATAATAATAATAATAATATTAATAAAAATAATGAATACAAAGCAGTTATGTGGACCTGTAAATGTAAATGCATTGTAGATGTCCATTTAACGGTGAAATGTAAAAACAATTATGAAATAAAACAAATGTTGCTCAATAGAAACTGTGCTTTCTAGAATTCATATAAAATTCTTATCTATAATTTGAAAAATTACAGTTCACATTCACTCTAAACGTGCTTTTAATGGTAACATTTAAAAAGTGAAAACGATCATGAAATACATAAATGCTAAATATTTCAAGAACAAAACATAAATTGAATAAGCTGAAAACACTCGGTAATATTAGTTAACGTATGTTATTAACATGAACTAACAAAGACCAATGCACCTGTTACAGTGTTTATTAAACTGTGCTAATGTTAAGTAATTAAAAATAGCACTTAATGTTGGTCAGATCAGGTCAAATACATAATATGAACAGACACATTTGAAGCATGCATTAGTAAGTAAGAAATTGACATGAACTAAGAGAAAAAAACAATATTTTCATGCTAAATAATGCAATTTTCTTAGTTAATGGAATCTAATTGTAAAGTGTTACCAAAATCATACTTTATAAAACACAAACTTGCCCTTCAGCTGACATTTATGTTATTTTTGTTGTTGTTGTTGTTCTGGGAACACAGTTAAACGTTCAAAATTCACTCAAATTAATTATAAAATCACTTCTTATGTCAGTGTGTGATATAAAAATGTGATAAACTTTAATTTGAAGGGCAGAATTACCCCAAATGATCTTAAATTAAGAGGCTTTTAAGAACGCGGTGTTTGAAATTAACCATGGCTAGAAAAAAAAACAAGCTTTTGTATAATTAGACTTTTTGTCTAAATGGTTTCATAAAGAACGTGCGTTTCACAAAAGCTTCTTTGTGGCGAAAGAAGGTTCTTCAGATTATAAAAAGGTGAGAAAGAGCTGGTTGAGCGGTTCTTTGTGGAACCGAGAAGGGTTCTTCTATCAGCATCGCAGTGAAGAACCACTTAAGCACCTTTATTTTTAAGAGTGTCGTGACAACAAACCCCGGCGTCCCCTACATCCAGAGGGGAGAAAAGCAGCATTTCACAGAAATTAAATCATTTGAAGCAATGGCACAAAGAAATAACTGCACAAAGAGGTGCGGTGTACGATAAATAAAAGAATTTAAAAAAGCCTTTGAGTGCCTACGCAACAGAAGTCCCTGTAAGCTCGTGTCTCCTCCGTTTCAGCGTCGCTGTTTCAAAGGCAGAGAGGAGGTGACACAGTTACAGGGGATAATACAGGGTGAGCCATCAAAGTTGCATGCGCGCCTGAAATATTCATGCCCACTGTAAGATTCATCACAAAAGAGAAAAGAGCTTTATTAGTGCAGCAGCCAATTGATTCCACGCAATACCACAAAACGGCACGGCGAGTGATGCAAGTGACAGTCGCTCTGTTTGTTTCAACAACACACGAAGAGGGCTTAATTAACTTGAGAATTACGGCAAAAAACTAGCGTAACCTATTAACAAACAAAAATAAGACCACGAAAGAAGTGTGCACTGCATGCCGTGCAAAGGTTTGGGATCAGTAGATGTTTCAAGGATGCATTTATTTTATAAAATATAACTGTGACGATGATATTGTGAAACGTTATTACAATGTAAAGTAATGATTTTCTATTTTAATATACTTCGAATTATAATTAATTTTCATCAGCCACTATTGCAGTCCTTAGTGCCACGTCATCTTTCAGAAATCAATTTAATATATGATTTATTATTAATAACGCAATTAACGCTTCCTACAGTCATCTGGTCTAAATCAGGAGAGAAATTTGCGGAGATTAAGTACCGGCTACAACCCGAAACAATAGATTTTGTTGTGAGAAGACAACAGGAGATGGACATTTTCATTGGATGAAGCATTATTCACTCATATTTTGGCCAGAAGTCACAGCTTCAAGTAAAAATGTCTTTATGATGGACTTGTTCCTCACAAACATAGAGACTTTGCCTTCACGAGACATTAACTGATGGGCTGGAGTGGATTACTGTGAGGTTTTTATCAGCTGTTTGGACTCTCATTCTGAAGATTTGTTGGTGAACAAGTGATGCAATGCTACATTTCTCCAATTTTTCTCCCAAAAAGATACTAACTTCTTTAATTGGTAGACCGGAGGAGACATTTCAGTGCATTTTCTTTTTTTTAGGAAACTATTTACTTTAACATCTTTTTAAGCTCAAGATCACAGCAGTAAAAAGTCGTGTATAGGAAAGAAAAGTGGTAACACTTTATTTTCAGATGTCCATACTACAGAGTAATTACCTATTAAGTACTTAGTAGTAGCTGTTGTACTTACATAAAGCAAAATGTACTTATGTTTTATGGAACAATTTGTACTTAAACTTCTGCTACTGTTACAGTTGAATTATAGAATATTACACACACATAAGCTACTTAAAGTATATCAAGACTGCACTTAAGTGTACTTTGTGTGTATCTATACTGTAAACTTTATCTAGCGGCACCTTACTTTGATTTAACTCATTAGTGCACAGCTTAAATATGTGTAATACTTTTCTAATTACTTTAAAATTACAGAATATTATGCAGACATAAACTACTTAAAATAAAGTGTATCAAACTTTTCTAAGCAGCTGTGTAACAGACTCGATCTGTAACATGTGTGTAACAGCAGCTGACTGTTACATCTACTTACAAACTGTAATTACAGGCTGTTGATCAGAGCATTTTCTTTCCTGTAAGTACAACGGCTGCTACTAAGTACCTAACTAGGTAATTATTCTGTATTACGACACCTTAAAATACGTGTTACCGGGTAAATAACTCAAGCTCAAGGCAAAAAAGTAGCCCATATGGCGAACATGTAAAAATCCTGATGTTTAAACCTGATATTTGACTTATTCAAAAGGTGCATTACTTACTTATTTTAGTGCTATCTCGTAACCGAAATTCAGCTCGGAGAAGACGCCGCACATCATAAAGATGATCTGTTTGCTAATGGAATGACTGTGAGATTGACAAGGAGAACCAAAACATCTCCTTTGCGACGTCTTAAAGTCCTGATAGTTCTTTGAAATTCCCGAAAGAACCAAGGATTAATGTGCTTATCATCCGAAAAAACTTTCCCAGATCAAGGCTCTCGTGTTAGTCAACAGCTGTTCAAGGTGCACGAGTTAAACCCTTTGATATGCTCTTTGACTCGAACAAAATTTCTCCAAGTTACAAGAGGAAGCCTTGCTGATGAGAAACACCTGCCTGCGCTGACAATCCTGTCCTCGGCATCGCTTGACAAGGCTTTTTTCTTAGAACTTTCAGCCTCTTGCCCCAAAACTTTCCTGAGGAAGTTTCTCGTAGGTTTCCAACTCTTTTGAAGGGTTGTTTTGACAACACTGAAACACTGATTGCTGCTAACCCAACATCTCTAGAAATGAAAGGAGACGCCTTTTAAGCAACACGAATAAGGGAGTACGTTATAGAGGCAACTTGGCAATAGAAAATGTATGAAGTGTGATCGGTAACGTAAGTTGAAGCGGATAATGTTATAAATGTTATAACGTTATAATTTGTGATCCCCATTCTTGACAGCAGTGTTGGGGAGTTACTTTTAAAATGAATGCATCACAGTGTTATGCTACTCCACAAAAAAGTACTATTTGTTACTTTCAACATGAAGTAATGCATTACTTTACTTTAGTCTGGGCTTTCTTATTTATTTTGACCAAACAAAAAACGCCAAAGTTTTATTTTTGGTTGCTGTAAAGGTTAAATGAATAAGCCTCAGCCTGAAGGAAGTGTCTCCCAATTTCTCTCAACATGAGGACACGAAGCATGCCAGTGAATGAAAGGGAAAAGAAAGTCATTTTTTTGTAATAATGCATTACGTCGTACATGTTATTTTAATGCTTTACCCCCAACACTGTTTAAATATTACTAGGCTGTGCATCTGTGTTTTGTTTTCCAACAAAGCATAGGCTACATATATAAAATGTCATATAATCTGCCGTCGTGGTTCAGATCTTGCTTTGGCACGCTCTCTGTCGCTTTCCCTTTTTAATTCCCCAGAGGTCATCGAGGGATGACATTTTGAACATGTTGAATGCTAGCTAGCTGTCAGAACCCACACGCTGTTTTAAGCTTACAGCATATAGGGAATATGTTACAGGCTTATAAGAATAAGAACAAGGAGATGGATTTGAATTTTTAACCAATTCTTCCAAAGTGCAGCTTTAACGACAGGCACGTTTTCGTAAATATAGCCACATAAAGATTTTTACTTAATCTCACGAGTTATTCAAACACCATTGGTCAAAAGACGTTTTTGACATTTTCATTTTGCCATGGACAATATTCATCTGAAATCATTTTAAAGAGGTGGTTACCTAAAAATGAAAATTGTGTCATAACTTACTCATCACGTTGTTCTGAACCTGTTCACATTTCTGAACGCAGATGCTAAAACTGTAGGCATCGCAGATTTGCTGACTTTTTAAAAGATGGCTGAGGAAAAAACACTCAGAATAAGACACAGACAAGCTGCTTCAACTAATACACATTCACACCGAAACGAGGCTAGCATACACAAAATCAGCAAAAATATAAAAACGTGTTTAATATTCTTCGACGTGTGTTTCAGTTTGACCTTGCGTTTAAGTGGTTGTGTTATCTTTCCATTGATCTCCATTGATTCCTTGTGGATTTAATAAAGACTGTTAACTGCATTACTGTGTTTTAACATTTATTCTGACACGTCTCCCGTTCTCGTGTTAAGAGAAATTGAGCAGAGGTACTTTCTTCAGCCTTAGGCTTATTCCTTTCACTTTTGGTGTGAAAGAGCCTTTACAGATTCCGTAAATACACCTTTTGGGGGTATTTTTTTATAAAAAAAAAAACAAAAAAGCAAGCCCAGCCCAAGTGACAAATGTAACAAAAAGTAACGTAATAGATTACTTTTCATAAAAAGCAATTAATGCAATTCGTTTTTTGTTTTTAACACACACTTTTTTCCTCAACACTGCTATTAACTATGGCTTTGCTTTAATAAAGTCTTAATTAGCTGCTTATTAACAGTAAGCAATAAAGTAGTTGTTGAGCAGTGTTGGGGTAAGTTACAATAATGCCTTACAATATTGTGCAATCAAAACAGTAACTAACTGCATTACGTACGGTACCTACTTTTAATGGGAACTAATGCATTGCATTATCTGATTGAGGAAACATGGGTAAAACAGCCAAACAGATTATTTCTGATGCACAGATCAAAATTAAATTTTAGATCTGATTGAGGGGTTTATATAAAGGCTTTTCAGTCTAACTGAGCCTTCAATCCGATAATAAGGGAATTAAGGGGTTGCATGTAAAGATAGCTAGTGTAGTTTATTTTTTTACACAATTCTTTACATTTTTGGGACAATATTGCCCTTAAAATGTATTTATTGGCATTTATCGCTTTGCAAAGAACCTTTTAAATACATCAAATCTTTTCATTGCATAAAAAGTTCTTCATCGTGTAAAAAAAATTAATAAATAAAAAATAGTTGCACTTTATTTTGAGTGTAATTATATAGCACTGAGTAATAAATAATTAGCGGTTAGGTTCAGGTCGGTTTAGGGTTTCTTGCATGTAGTTTATTGTTATTACAACAATAATAACCTTAAAGGTTACCGAAAGTTTAATAATTTTAAAAAGTTAATTAATCATTGAAAAATGATTTTTAGAAGCGCTCCCTGAATGGTTCATTCTATAGCACCGCTATAAAAAACCCTCTTTTTAAAACGTTAGTTTAAGAAATGTTCTTTTTTTATCTGCTCTTTCAATGGAAAGAGGCCAGATCAGAAGAATGAGGGTCTTCTGAAGACATTGTATCATTGTCTGGTGGGTAATTACGTAGTGGGTGGGATGAAGAGCAGGGTGGTGCTTTTTCAGGACATGAATGCGGATGTATAATGAAAGATTTTCGTATCCGAGCCAGCCAGTCCACGTCGAATCTGTGTGGCCAACTTGAACTTATTGCAAAATCTGTGCGGTGAAATAGAGCAGCTTTGAAACGACTGGATTTCACCTGTGAGGGCAACTGCTTTAAACCGCTCCCGATTTCTCGAAACTTTGACTTGGATGAACATTGCAAATGGCAAAAGAAGCAGAAACTGTCTGTCGAGCTCTCAAATGGGGACGCATTGCAGAGGGGTGAAATGGATTTGTTTAGATGTTCGGTTACAAATTTGCTTCCTTAAAAGAAAAGACAGAGCTCCAACACCGATGCCCATCAGTCTCTCTCCTTGACTGTGTGACTAAGCAATTATTTGTCTGCCTGCGCGTGTTAGCGCTCTTTCCGCGCCGAAGATGTCCGGTGGGATGGGTAATCAAAGCTTTAGGACAACGTCTCTGAGCATCAGCACCATCTTCTGATTTGATGCGCATTCACAGTCTCTGCTTGATGCTCCTCGTTGCTTTCGTTTCTCTTGCTTTGCCTTTCTGATTTGATGGCATTTGGACCCCAGATGCAACGAGATGAAAGCGAGGCTCCTGATGAAACACAATCCAGCTCCTGCGGCTCAGTCTTATGGATGATATGTCACTCTTATGAGGGCCTAATACTGGGCATGACCTACACGTATAAACAGCCCCAAAGCGCGCCTGCCTTTTCTTGCCTGTTTACTTATGTCTCATCGTCTCATGTCCCCAAATCTGCCATATTACCGATTTTCCTTCTCTTGTTTCCTCTCTATACGCCATCATTTCTCCCCGTAGCCGCCATTAACCTAGAAAAGGCTAGCAGCTTCCTAAAATAATCCGATTTCATTATGAACCACCCTAATGCCACCACAAAGCGTCTTTAGAGGAACATCCATATTTAACACGGTTTTGCAGACTCATTAAATGAGGAATAACAGACAGAGTTCCTGTTTTTAAAGTTAATGTACAGTGACCCCATAAAGTAAACAATTTCACGTCACATATCTCATGCAATAAAAATATGACGCATCATCCAGCATGTCTCCCTGCTAACAAACAGAGCATCTGTTATTAAATATAACATAACAGAGAGACACAGAGAGAAGATCAATTCTTTCTAAAGTCTATTAATATCTCTGAGTCTATTACTGAATTGACTGGGACTACAAATATACCCAGGCCCATTATATGCTATTGTTAAGTATTGTCTGTAATTTTTAGGTAGGAACATGTAAAGTGAGATAAAAATAAGATAAAATAATTTCTATTCAAAGACTGGATTCATTCGATTGATTTATCATTTCCAGTTAACAAACAAAGGAATGTTTTAAAATGTTTCTAATGCATTGAAATGTCATTTTTTTCTTCTTTGAAGGTTACAAAAACAATTCCTACAATGTTCAATTTGTCGATATTTGTTTTTCTCAGGCAAATCCCAGTCTGCATGTTTGCAGCCGGTGCAGATCTCAGAGAATTGCCGTTAATTGCTAATTGCATACGATGTTGTGTGTCAGTATACGATTAATGATTAGCTACACTTACAGTCTCTGTATTTATCGAAGACGACATCTAATTAGTCTTGGTGAGCGCGAGCATAAAGAGAGATGCACACGCAACATAACGCTTGTGTCGTTATTACACCAAACCACTGAGAAGACTCCCACAATAATCCATCTCATGACAGATCACATCTTACTCAGCTCAAGATGTACTGGCCCTGAATGTAAACAGAAAATAAAGGTTAGCTATTATTAATTTTAAAGACTTCACTAACCCAGAAAAGGAGAATGTTTTCTATTAGACACAGCGCATTGAACATATAGCACCATATTTCACACTGAATGCTATTATGAGCTCCATTACGAGGTCTTTCTGGCAGCAGGACGAATCAAAATATTATGCCCTATAGAGAACATAGAACTATGGAGGATTTTTAAAACTCCTTAAAGGGATAGTTGACCCAAAAATTTCATTGTGTCATCATTTACTCACTCTTGGTTCAGACTGACTTTAATAGTATGGAAATAATGGGGGTACATATAGGTTTGGAGCAATTTGTGGGAGACTAAATGGTGACAGAATGTAATCAATCAATCAGTCTATCTATCTAACAACTAGCTTATGTTTTGAAGCTGGGATGCTGGTTTGAGCTAGTTATCCTTAGCTGGTCATGAGCTGGTCTTTATTGTCTTTAATATCTTCCCTCCAGGTACGAAATGCGCACATTGTCATAGGAACACGTCAGTGTTGTGAAAATGGCAAAAGTCATACACTCAAGTATGCAAAAGAGTTCACTCACTAAAAGGCATTAATGCTAAGCTAATGGCTAATGTGATCTCAAAAATGGGAATTTAAATTATAGATGGAGTGAATTTACAGATATATATATATATAGATAGATAGATAGATAGATAGATAGATATATATATATATATACAGTATATATAGCTCAGTGCCCTGTGTCTTTATTGTATCTGTATCTTCACTCACCAGGCGTGCGCTACACTGAGGGCATGCTAACAACATATAATTATGCTAGCAACATGCTAGTGCCATGCCATGCTATAAACAGGTTATCGCCATGGTAACAGCATGCTAATAATATGCTAATCATGCGAGAAGAAGTCGTGTTAGAAACACGACTAGCAAAATGTTAGCAGCATGCTAATTGCGCTAAAAAATTAACTTTCAGAAAGTTAAGCTTTCTCTAAAAGAGCTTCAAAGTTTGTTAAAGTTTTTTTGAAGTTCCAGCTGGAAAAAAACAATAGATCTGCCCAAAGCACAATAGAAAATGTAATAGATGGGAACTGTATTGGTTTTAATGTAAAGTATAATAGTTTCTACTGATATGTGATGGATATTGTTGGAATACTGACCAAATTTCTCAATTCTTCACGGTATTTTAATGGTATTTATTTGATAGTTTCTATTGGACTTCTAGTTTTTTATACCAGGGATGTCACGGCAGTTTACAAAACTGAGACGGGTGATATTTTTGTCTAATATTTCAATACAGACAACTTATGGAGTCATTTTCCATAAGTTACAGTACAATGCTGTCTTTAAGTTTCCACAAAACGCGAAATAATTCCATCTATTATTGAAATGCATACGCCACGCGATGCAGCGGTGCTCTTCACAGAACAAGCCGAAGGGCGTCAGCTGATGAAGGCGGGTCAGTTTGTGGATGCGCAGGTGGCAGAGGTGCTCAGCAATCAGTGGTGTTTGCTGTGTTTGGTCTGCAGGGGTGTGATGTGATTACCTTATCTTCACACTCACTAACTCATCTAATTACACAACTCCAGCGAAAGGGCACACTTGCAAAAAAAGGTTAATTGCTTAATTTTCTCACCATATGTACACCCAGATCATAAGTCAAGTTTTTATTGAATGCACACGCGCTATTTCAAAACGGCTTCTGAGCTCTCTCCTTGATTTTATTCGTAAGCCCAAGCGTCTTTCTGATGTACCGCTGCACTTAATACAGAGGGCATGCTCTTCACCGAAGGACTTTGAATCTTCATAAAAAGGTCATCCGTGTCTGGATGCGCATCTCATGCCAAATAGCGTGGAGCAGAGAGAAAAACATCCGTGGGGAAAGCAGAGACATTACACGGATCATTAGCTCCTGATACAGAAGAGGGAGCGCTGACTGGCTTAATGATGCTTTGATAAGCTGTTTTCAGGAGGTAAACATAATCTGTTAGCTTTTCGACACTTTTTTTTGTACTCGGAGCAATTTTTGCCGCGAGACGAAACTGTCATTTGCTTGTTTGCGGAACAATCCACATCTGCAAATATTCATGAGATTCTGTTTCTGCGCTGCATCATATGATGGAGATGTGCAGTAATTAGACCCGTGCTAAGTTTCTTTTCCGCCCTGTCACGAACCACCTGGTTTTTTTCCCCCTCAGTTTTACAGAGAAGGCTCGAGGCTGGTCCCAGGCTAAAATGCATGTTTGAGCCGGCTCAAAAACCCTTTCTCTGCCATACCTTAAGACATGTGCCATTGTTCAAGACGCTCACCTGTAATGGTTTAGAAGAAAACATGGTATAGGTATCAAACATCTAATATAGTAACAAATATTTGGTATAATGGTTTTTAAATGCTCATTAAAGCTGCAATTATTTACATTTTTAGAAAATAGTTTTCTATTTGAATCTGCTTTATTTCTGTGATTCAAAGCAGAATTTCCAGCCATTTCTAGCTTTCAGTGTCACAAGATCCTTCAGAAATCATTCTTTCTTACTTTTTAAGGAACGTGTTAACAGTTTTAAAAGTAAGTCACTTTTCATCACTTTAACACATCCTTGCTGGACGAATATGTAAAAAAAAAAAAATGACTGACCTCACACTTTTAAACATTAATGTTTATTGTTACAAAAGATTTCTATATTCAGTAAATGCTGTCCTTTTTAATGTTTCATTCATTAAAGAACCCTAATAAAAATATCAAAGGTTCAAAAATGTTTTAAAAAAATCCCGTGACATTGAAGGAGTAATGCATGATTAAAATTCAGCTTTAAATTAGCTTTAAATCAGCTTTAAAAAAATCACAGACATGAAGTATTTTAAATAGAAAAACAAGTTTTTTTGATCAAATAAATGCAGCCTTGATGACCAGAAGAACATTAAAAATCTTACAAATGCTAAACTTTTGAATGGCAGTCTAGTACACTAGTTATATTTTGGGTAGAAGACGATGGGATGCATGTACATACAATCTTCCAATGACTACAGTTTCTAAAGGGAATTTGGCACACTTCCGTACAGATGGTTTTATCCGAAAAACTTTCATGCCCATGCACACTTTTAAAATGAAATGTATTCGCTGTTTTATATACGGGACCCCACGGGATCACAGAGGTGAGTGTAAGGACTCCCTTTATTCCGGACGGGAAGTCTTCACGATGGTTTAGAAAATCCTGTGAAAATCATCGGGTCAACTCCATCATCCGCATCACTAACTCTCATTTCCTTCAGAATATGTAAAGATGTCATTTTCCATGAAATTGCGCAAGGGTAAATGCAGCCACCTGAACTGCTCTCCGTAGAGTTTCCTGAATCTCTCTCACACACTCGGATATAGCTTCATGCACGGCTGGCCTCTTTTGGGAAACAATTTAGCGTTTCAGTTTAGTCACATGAGATGAGTGTGTCTTTCTATTCATCTCACCCACATTAGAGTCTTCTCACTCTAATTCAGAAATTCTATAAAGCTGATTTGTTAAAGGATTCCAAATGAACAACAGTCATTTATTTGTGCTTTTTGGCATATTGCGGGTCATTTACTGACAATAATAAGCTGTACATACCAATATTTACAGGAAGTCCTTTGCTAAAAGCAAACATTGGCCGTGCAGTTTGCTTGCAGCCTTCACTAAACGCTGAGGGCCTTCCGTACAAAACACAGCAATGCAATGAAGGCCAACAATTTATAACTATTTCATTTCTTCTACACTTTTACTTCATTGTAGTTTGGCCAGGGAGGCGATTAAAATAAACATTGAAGTCATTAAAGGACAGCGCTAAATAAAAATGCAAAAAGCAACAAGAAAGTTCTAAAACTATTTCTGTTATTACTTCTGAATGTGTTTTCAAACATGTAGTTTTGTTGCATGTATTAAAATTTGTGTGCTTTCTTCTGGTTACGTTAGAACGTTCCCTCAACGTTTAAAACACCTTTTTGCAAATGTTAGAGGAACGTTCGATGCTATTATTGTAAAATTATGTTATTTCTGAATATTCCAAAAAACGTCCAGTTTGTTATTTATTATTAATGAGAAGAGAACCTTTCTAATTGGTTATGCAAACATTAGAGGAACATTCTGTCACAATTTTGCACACAATAATGCGTTCACATTTTTTAATGCACAAACAGATCACACTTTATATTAAGCGCATGTACTTACATTTAAATGAATCGATTTATACAATGCACAGGCATGTTTTTACACTCTACTCATATTTAAAATATACCAGCCTGTAATTACATCTGTAAAAAACCGATAAAAACACTGCTAAGCCAGCCCTAAATCTAATAAAGCCAACAAACCTGTCACTAAATTTAACCGTATCCCATTTAAAAAGCGCAAAAGTTATTTGTGTCCCACTTTATATCAGGTGACCTCAACTACTATGTAACATCAAAAAATAGTCCAAATGGCGTAGGATTTTTAATATCAAATTTAAAGACCTTTTTTAAACATCTGAACTTCACATTTCAGGCATTTTTAAGAAAATAGATGACTAGTTTAAACACGTATTTATTTGTAGTGAATTTTCATAAGGGGTAGGTGCTCCAAAAGCGCAACCCCCCGAAGAAAAAAAAACCCCTGAAATAACTACAGAAGGGCTCAGACATTTTTACCTTGATGACAAAATGACAAGTCTATCAATCTTCCTTATCCGGGGAAAAGTGGAGGTCTGGTACAGCAATCAATAACGTCACAATTAGTCCCCCTCAGCAGCGAATCACAGGAGCAGGCGCAGCTGGACCGGAGCTCCGCTTGGCCTGCGTCGAGCCAGCTGCCCGTCCTGACATTAGCCAGCTCCTCTCGGGACAGCCTGACATTTCCTCCAGCTTGTGTGTGTGTGTGTGTGTGTGTGTGTGTGTGTGTGTGTGGGCGCTCACCTTGACTTAGTGACCTGGAACTGCATCCAAACCCAGAGACTCCCAAAGGCACCGGAGAGATCCACGTGAAGGGCTGAAGTGGAGATGTCTGTCAGCACTCATCAGTGTAGCGCTGAGCTAATGACAAGCAAAGAGGTTCTGTGGCCCGGGACGCTTCGGGGAACCTGGGCCTGACCACAGATTGGCAGATTGACCGCCATCGGAGCAGACTGCTAAGAGTCACTTCATCCGGTGGATGCAGCACTGCAGTAACTCCTTCTTATTGCTATTAAAGTGCCCTAAAATGGGTTACGAAAGGCTTATATTTTATTTTTGGGAGTCTCCAACAACAGGTTATCACGCATGCAAGATGCATGCACTTTCATTGTCTTATAATGTGCATTTAATGATTCATTTTTCCAAACCTCTCCTTTGCATGATGCAGATAGAGCCGTGTTTGTGAGCGCAGTGCTGCCAAACGTGCTTAGAATAAAATGGCTAAAGCTAAACTTCCCTAGTATTCACATTTTTACCTGTTGTCCAACAAAAGAGATCATTATCCCCTTTTAGTCCACTATACCAGTCAAATGCTTCCTGCTGTGATCTGATGTAGCCTTTTGTCACCGAATGAGGCAGAAAATATCAGTAGGCTACTTTAAAAATACACCAATTGAATAACAGCGATAAACAATACATTGCTGAAGTCGCTTGTTAATTGTGTTTGTTTGATCACTGAAAACGTTATATCTTCGGTTTACAGTGACAGTTCCGCTATGAGCTCAGCTACTTCTCTGGATATATGACTTGTTCTGTGCGAGGGCGCCCTCTGGCGTCCCGTATGAATGAAACATCGCGTGTTTATCGTGCTGATGGCCAATCTGTCATTTTTAGGAACTTTTTGGACATTTATTGTGCGGCTCGGAAATCATTTTAAGAACAACTTGATTCAATGATTCAGAGTCGACTCTTTCTTTCAGATTTAAAACTGCAGGATGGTTTTATCTACTTAGAGCTGTGTTACACACTGCATGAAAGATCGTTCTCAAAAATCCATCATTTTCAAGTAAAATAACTTAATTTTGTACCCCAGTTTTATTTTTAATTTAGTTTATTGGTTGAAGGTGCTAATATATTTCAGCTAGCTGTCTAGACAATATTTAATAATAAATATTGTAATAATAAAAAGTTTATTTTTAAGGGTTTTTTTTGCTAAAATTTCATTTTTATGTTTTTTCTTTTAATAAATTTTTTGTTTATTATTGTAATTTTTGTAGTTTTTCTTTTATTTTGAAAAAATTGTATTGATTTACTTTTTTTAAGCACACAAAATTCAACTAAATTTTAATTAGAAATATTCTAGCTGAAAAAAAAGTAATATTTATTTAGTTTCAATACACACACACACCTATAATAACTTTAGTTTCAGATTAGTTTACTTATAATAACACTGGTTGATTTTTATTTTATGATCATACCTTACATAATTTTTATATTTACTGAATTACAAAATTAAGGTAATGCATTTATACCAGATATGTATCATATGTCATGAAAAACCTTATGCATGAAATATCATGCAGAATAAGGCGTTAATGTGTGCTTTATAAGTACTAATAGACTGTACACTATGCAAGTAATATGCATGCTAATAAACATTTAGTGAGAACTGGAGAAATTTAAGTGTTACACATGCATTTACATCCACAATTTCACATTAACACATTATTATATATTACACATATATTACGCATATTATACAAGACCAGCAATGCAGAGAGAGAATGGTTTTCTAACACCGCAGGACAAACTCTATGCTTATAGGTCTACTTTGAGTAGTAGAATGCATTAGATATTAAAAGAAGCATTGTTCTATCATAAATGCCATTAAATGACATTAAAGAGAGGGTACCATGTCCTCATCTCTCCTCAAACATAACAGATCGATGCCGAAGCTAATCATATCCTTATGATGACATATATACTGACCATCAATACACTATAAGGGCTTATTATCAGCATTCACATAGTGGACTGGAGGAACAGTCTCCCTTCAGACATAAAGAGCCTCATAACCTCACGAAAGCACAACACACCTCACCTTAATAGATACTAACATGCTCCTCTGTCCACTGTAATTTATTTTGCAATCCCCAGAGGAACGTGGGGTAATAACATCTCTATAATATTGTGCTCTTACGCTTGGGGATGTTCTCTTTTCATCTGACAAATGGCGTTTATGTTGTACGTCTGGAGATAAGTCAAACAGATGCATTACTAGCAGCTGGGAAACGATACTGTTTAGAAGAACTCTGGCATTTTGTGATTATTTATGCAGTCCAATTAAATCTAAATCACTGGCACCTTGGTTCAGAACATTAGTCATTTTAAAAAAAAAAAACCGCTCGTTTCCATACAGCAAATATATATTCTTATGTTTTAAGGAACTGGCTACATTTATTTACATAAATCTATTTGCTACCAATATGATTTGGACATTATTATCATATTTTAAAAAATTGTAATAAGAAGAATGCATGTAAGCGTTTAAAAATATATTGTGGCCTCCATATATTTAAATCCAAGTAAATATATCCACATAAGGATAGTCAGCTAAATAAATATTTACGCTTCTTTTGCAACATTTCTCTATTTCGTTTAAACTATTAAAAATGAAAAAAACTATTTAAAAATATTTAATAACATTAAAATGATATAAAACCATAAAAATCAACAAAAACTAACGTAGAAAATCTAAATATAAATTTTAATTCAAATTTGAAAAAATAACTCTTTTCTATGTTTCTTGTTAAAGTAATTGAAGGATATTTATATATTTTTTATTTATTTAGACACTGAAATACATTTTTGTCCCACTTTATATTAGGTGGCCTTAACTACTATGTACTTTCATTTCAAGGTATAATTTGATACAATGCACGTTTTTAACATTGTACCTATATTTTATTTTATTACTACCTATATGTAGTTACTTCAGTAATTTTCGTAATTACATTAATAATTACACTGTTGTCCTGTCCACCAGGGGTTCTCAAAGTCTACATTCAGGGGGCCCTAGGGGACCAACATCGAGGGCAGACAGCCTCCGGGGCGGATCAGGGGATTCAGGAGGCCCCTGCGGTGCTGGCCCCCGAGGCCTCGGCCCCTGCCCCCTTCTCAGGCCCAGTCAATGCCTCGGCATCTACGTCAGGAGCCATACTGCCATGGGGTTCAGCAGGGGCTCTGGAGGAGCGGGTAGTTTTGTAAAAAAATTCATAAAAATACAAATGCATTTATCAAGCATTTAGTAAGAATAAATATTGTATGTGTAATTCATGTTAGATTAGATCCTTAGATCCATTAAATATAATTTGAAAACTTTTGAACGTTCTCGTCACGCGCATGATGATACGGTTTTCTAATACGTTTGGAAGCTATGCATCAACAAATGCATTTTTCTATCAATAAAGTCTTTTTTCATCAAAACTGTCATGATCGGTGTTTCAGCCCCACACCTCTGTTCTGTTAAAAAATGCATTTCACAGATTTAAGTGCATTTAAGTGATCCGTGTTGAGCTGGTCATGTGATCGTCCACGTCAGCGGAGACCAGCCTCACGTAGAGTAAAACGGCTGTAATCAGACCACTCAGTGTGAGTGCACTTCATTTAAACACATTCATCAGATGTATTATTCATTTCTTTAGATGCAACACTTGCTCCAGTGGAAAAAGAGGTCGTTTCTTGTGGACGGAGTGTTTTATTGCTCACTGAAACTACATTAAACTAGAGGTGCACACTCATCAGTGAAGTTTCATTAATCCTTCTGGATCTCAGAGCCACAAAAGGTTGAGGAAACTTTGACCAGTGCTTGTTCGCAGGCTGTGAAAACACCGGAAGTCAGTTTCTGCCACTGAATAAGAAAACAAAACAGGAATTCTCGTTTGTTTCCCTCAGACGTTGGTTGAATATTATATCACAAAATTGTGAGAAAAAAGTTAAAATTCTGAGATATAAAATAGCAATTGTCAGTAAAACAAAAAAATTCTGAATTATGGAGATAAAGAGTTACAATTACCTATTTGTGCCAGAAATCCATAGAAAACATCGATGTGCATCAGTGGATGTTTTTTTCCCACCTGTTTTATGGTCCAGCAGGAGAAAAAATATGATTTGATGAAACATTAATGTCATTTACGATGCTTACAGGTTTATTCAAATCATTAACCTGCCGGCAATAGTGATAGTGATGCTTGCCTTCCGACGTCACAAATTATACAGCCTTATTTGACACTTTATTCAAAACAAGTCTGAGGTAACTGTGAAGGCTGCAAGCCAGATTTTTTTTTTTTGCCGTTTTGCCATTTGTGTCCATCCAGTTTTGGGTAGACAGTCTGGTATTTTAAAAATACTATATCCATATACCAGCACATGCTTGAGCTAATAAATAGTTACATAATTCACAACGCATGTATAGTACTATTATATTGGCTGTTATAAAGCATATATTAATGCCTTACTACTATTAATGCACCATCATAATTTAGATACCTTAATCCACCCCATACCCAAACAGCTACCTTACTAACTATCGATAAGCAGCAGATTAAAATTGATGGAAAAGTTATTGGTTAATAGTTCAAGTTAGTATAAAGTGACATACATATAGTAAGTACAAGCTGTTTTGGTCTGTTTTGCCAACCATTGTCTCAGCATGTTAGTTCAACTGCATTCATCATATTTTATTTTCTTTAATATTAAACAACATCTGCGATAATATCTAGTGCTAGTGCTAGGTACCATCTTTATACAGGTGAGAGAATAGTGACACATATTAGATATTTGGCTCGGTTAAGGGATCTAGAAAACACATTAGCATGTGCCCAGTAAGTGCTAATATTTAACCAATGTGCTTGTAATATGCATGCTAATAAGCAAGTAGTTTATAGTGGGAATTGGACCTTAAAGTGTTACCCCTTTATTTATTTTTTGTGCATTATCAACTCATCATGCCAACTTAAACTGGAGTTAAAATGCATAAAAAATAATTGTATGCTATATGAAAGGACATTTCTGTCCATGCAGATAAGTTTTAACTGGCACTGTTTTAACTTTTTCCTACGCTCTCAGAAATAAAGCTACACAAGCTGTCATTAGGGCAGGACCTTTTCAAAAGATGCACTTTTGTACCTAATATGTACCTTTAAAAAAGGTGACAGCTTCGTAGCTTTACTTCTGAAAGTGTACTTGGCTGTCAGTTGATCAAATACAAATGAATGTTCAGTACTACCCTGGTAAACTGACTCATGATCGGTTTACATTGTTCGTTGCGTCCAGGTCACTCTTGAACATCTTTAATCTCAAGGTTTTTAATCTCAGGTTTTCAACCATGTTAAATAAAGGGATAAATGAACAAGATTATTTTAAGCAAAAGTGCATTTCTGGAACATATGGTGCCTCGCAGGGCTTCATTAGCATGTTGCTTTTGTCACTTAAATGACATTCACTGTCACCTTCGCATGTTCACATTGTTTAAAATCGTTGGCTTTTGAGAAATGAGCCTAACATAAATCAAGGCAAGAAGACAACAACTTTGTCGACTGCGGAGTGCTGGGAACTTGAGCGGAGTGCAAAGTTTTCTAAAATAAACATCATTTGTCAAGTTTCAGTAGCTTGCCACTTTGGGGACGGATGTAAATGGATGAAACAGAAGTTGCTCGAGGCGTGTAAAGTGAGAGCTGATCAAAATCAAATGGCAGAATATAAAGTTGACCTGAGCCGTCCTCGTATTCAAACTCCAGAAAGATCCATCAGGCCCTTGGCAAACATCCATCACTGACATATTGTCATCTCAGCATTTAGCCTCCAACAGTAGATTCTCATACTTACAAACAATGAAATCATAGAGGAGAGAGGAGATCTCTCTGCCCAAGGCTTTGAACACCCCTCCAATTACTCCTGCCAAGAGCCCACACATAATTGGCAGTGTATTAACAAGCAAATTACATTAATTAGTGGGTACAAATGGATGAGGAATGATGAGGGACGCTGGCATCATTTGCATTTCTTCAGTCTGGTAGTATAATGGAAGTAATTAGACGACAGAATTTCAGATCTTCACATTCATGCTTCAAATTAATCATGATGCGAAAAACCGCCTAGTCTAAGCTCGGGCTTCGCTTGATCAATGAGAGGATTACAGTGACTGTTCTTCAGGTGCAATCGTAAATAATAACGGTACGGCTTAGATTACGCGCAAGAAAGGAGTCTTTACGAATAAACTCCCTCAGCTGAGACAATAACCAGCAATGCGCAGAAGAAACTCAGGAGTATAAACGCACAGGACAATGAGAAAATAAACTAGACACAGGTTAGGAGCATCATCGGTGACTAAGGGTACAAATCAAAACATAGATACCATGACAAGCAAGGACACGGGAACTGAAGACATCAACTTTATAGATTACTTTGCTTCGTTGGAATAATGTGAACTGATGAATCCTTCACTATATGATCAGAAGCCAGTGTTATTTTAGTACTACTGAGATACTATTATAGTAGGATACGTGGTATATGGCATTTTAGTGTTTTCAAATTTCATTTAAATCAGTTTTATTTTAGTTATTTCAACACATGAAGTAAAACCTTGGGACCTTGGGTTCTTCTTTACCAGAAGATCTAGATTAAACTCTAACCACCACTCTGACACACAAAAGCTTAGGCCGAGAATTCAAAAGTGTTCGACTAAACTTTACAGGCAAATTCAGGATGCTTAAAGACATGTATTATGTGAAACTAGACCAGATGGGATATCTTACAGTTCCGTGACAGACAACATTGCAGAGCATGATCACATGAGATAAAGAAACAGCGAGTCTTATCTGAGAGATTTTGATGTCCATAGTCCGTATAGTGATGGTCCAAAACTGTCGAGAAGGAAACAAATCCAAAAAAAAAAACATTCCCAAGATGCACAAGCTTGAAAAAAACATCCACCTATATACATGTTCCTTGTGAAACACCTTCCACAAATGGGAATTCACACAGGTAGATGCTTTAATGTACGGCAAGGGCTTCATCCGGTATGGGTAACCACACGGAAGGCCCCATGTTTCTCTTTGAGCAGGCTTTAACATGTGGTGTTAGCGCCTCATGCTAACCCGCTAAACAGTAGGCACGTGCCCTGAGGCCCTTGTGCTGGGCTACAAACAGAAGTTTCCCATGAAACCATAAGTAAGGTAAGATCAGATAGGACAGTCCTTCCTTAGCAGATGCTCTTCCTCTCTGTCTATACAGAGTTATATACCTAGATACCTACAACTCACCAGCGCCCCCTTAGTGGCCGGAAGGCGGAACTGCAGGGCATGCATGGTAACAGTCTCTAGCACTGTTACAAAACATGATATTAAAACCTGTGCAATTAATTTGACTATGTGCTGTCTAAGCTATAAGCTATATAAAACGTGGCCACTTACAGAAACAGTTATGAACAGTTTATCTTGAACGAATTCAGTTAGGGTCATTCCAATATGAGCTTCTAACTCATTTTAATTTCACAAACATTAATGTTACGTTCAGGGTAACACTCCTTTCTGAGACGCCCTCCAAAAGTCAGTGCGAAACAATATTCTGGATTACGATGCATGTAGTGCTGACGTGGCCATTTGAACTAGGCCATTGAGCTCGCCGCGCATTAGTTATACACACACGTGCGCGGTGATGGATGAAATGTTT
Source organism: Puntigrus tetrazona (assembly GCF_018831695.1). Lineage (NCBI taxonomy): Eukaryota > Metazoa > Chordata > Actinopteri > Cypriniformes > Cyprinidae > Puntigrus > Puntigrus tetrazona. The sequence continues at coordinate 17,274,973 of NC_056719.1, forward strand.
GCGCTTGAGAAATACATCACGAGAAGCGTTTTACCTCAAAGCTTTAGCTGCAGGAGTAAAGCAGAGGGAACGGCTGCTGGTAAATGAGAGGTTAGTGCTTGTAATGCAGCCATTTGTCCTGTTGTGGTTTATCACAGATAACTAATAAGGCGTGTTAGGAAAGAATATCATCTTTACACCGCTACCGGTTCAGTGAGGACTGTTATTCAGGCCAGCAATTTGGTGAAGAAGACGTAAAATCCATTGAGTTCTCTTTATTAAGCAGGAAGGAGATAATCAGATGATCAGATAAATGCATGTTAATCAAACGCACAGCGTTTGCAAGCAAGGACATAACAACCCATGGAAGGACTTTTCATTTAAGCCCTAGATAATAGAGGAAATGGAAACACGGTAACACTTTATTTAACGCTCACACCAGTTGCTTATTAGCATGCATATTGCCATCAGCCATTTTTACAGTCTACGAAACAGTAGGACTTTGTAAGAAATGATTACATGCAGATGGCAGTACAGAATCGATTTTATTTAATTTTTACATTTCAAAGCTGCTATTTCCTTTTTGTTTGAAACTTTTGTTTTATAACTTTTGCTATACATAACGCCTGTGGACGCTTTGCGCGAAGGTGTTGGGTAGTAATGAAACGAATTAGGCGGTGGACTTCCTGCATCTTACGGTTCTTGGTTATCACCATATATTGCAACATCATAATTATTATTTCATTTTTAATTGTCAGTGCCGGTATATTATAACACCTCTAATATGGTCACAACCTCACTGGCTAAATGCGTACATATGATGGTATTTTTACCATCTTGTAACTATGGAGAGCTTTTAATGTGTGAAGGAGTCACACTGCACACTGAGATCCGCTGCAAGAAACCTCAAGCGGGTTTGTAACAACCGAAGTGATGACAATTTTCATTTTTGGGTGAACGGTCACTTTAAGCAACCCTCAACCGATGCACTCTCTCTCTTCTCTGAATTTCGCTCCTGATGTAGCTTGTTTCTTAATCTAGCTTTTCTAATGAGCCTGGCGCTGAATGCTGTGAATATTGCTGGCTCAGTGCGAATTGCTTATGTTCCTCTATTGTAAGTGTCTGCTAAATGCATTAATGTAAATCACAAAACATAAAGGCTCTTTGTGAAAGGCTCTTTTCACTCTATCACAATGTTGCCATTGAGTTGCAAGGATTTAAAAGCATCTGTTTGTGAAATTATTCTTTCTTTGAGTCCAGTTGTATCAGTTTAGCTGAATTTAGAGGTCTGTAGCTCATCTGTGACTGTGACAATTAAACTTCTCCGACCTGTAATCCTGATATTTGTTAGATTATTATTTTCTTGTAGACATTATGCAATGCATTTAGCGCAAAAAGCCTCTTAATCAGGGAACTGTGTGGACTATTTATTTTATGAAGTAGCAATACGATTAAAGAATCGTCAAGTTCAACAATTCTTTTACATCATAATATCATTCATAAACCGAAGGAGATAGTGAAAAGTTAATGGTTTTAGTGAAAATGATAATACAAACATATGTTAAAATATGCACGAAACTAACAAAAAATTAATTCGCTAAAATTTACATTCACATCAGGGTTAATTAACTAAAACTAAAATCATAGAAAGTGTAGAAAACATAGAAAGCCTAAAATAAACGTTAATTGAAAAAAGTAATTTTTATTTAGTTTAACGTCATTCTGAAATAACTACATCTGAAGCAAATAAATATATATGTATTTACATACAATAAAAACTATTGAAAAGTAGTAACAAATTTACTAAAACTGTAATTTAATTTGCATGAACTTTCAAAATATTACAGAAATGTAAGTAAAACTAAAATAACACTAAATATTTGAAGAAAAAAATAATATAGGCTGGGTAAGGCTTTACAAGTTATGTAATCGGATTACTTTCAAGTAACTAGTAAAGTAATGCATTACTTTTTAATTTAAAAGAAAATATCTAGTATAGTATACACTAGTTACTTTCTTTTCCCATTTATTGACTGACATTTATTATGCATTAATTCACCCCACTTTCATTCATCAAAATTAATTAAAAGTGTGAAATGCAAAAAAATGACTCAAACGTGCAATAGTTAAGTATGTTAATACCCATGTTAATACCCATTTATTTACCGATGTATTTGCTGCTTAACCTTGATGATGAATTGAATTTTCTTCTTCTACTGTATTCTACTGTACAGACATGATTGCTGTGAAAGGCCTTTTACATTTGCTATAAATAGAGCGTTTTATATTTAAAAAAAAAACAATCAAGCCCCGGTCATATTTAAAAAGTAACGCGAAAGTAACACGAAAGTAACACAAAAATAACTTAATGCATTACTTTCCATAAAAAGTAACTAAGTACCGTTAGTTACTTTTTTTGGGAGTAACGCAACATTATAATGCTTTTAAAAGTAACTTTCCCCAACACTGCCTGTAAATGTACTTGACACTGAGATTTGCGACTGTTTTAAGGTTGAAACTAAATATATTATCGGTTTCAAAAAATACAGCGTGTACAGCATACAGTTAGCATATACTTACATTTTTAGCCGTATAGATGCAGGTACTATACACCTTTTTAGATCAAACGGCGTAATTTTGCCTAAAGTAGTGTTTTAAAACACGCACGCCGGTGTTATATTTTTTCTTTGCCCCTTCACACTCGAGTCCCACAGCACCAGTCTTCCACAGTATATATAGCACACGTGACAGCCCGCCCCCGCCAACAGCACAAACAATAAACCTTAAAACCGCGTCACTTGTAATGTTTCAGATGAGGTAGAACTTGTTTGTTGTAAGCCCATCTGTTTGTCAGCGTGCCATCATCACTGCGAAACCCATTAGACGGCGCGCAGGTACTGGTGTTAATGAAGTGTCAGAGTCTCTCGGCTTGTTAGTGTGCTTACACGCCGCTGCACCCTAATCTGGTGTGAGTCGCTGCACAGGAAGGGGAAGACGCATCACCCAGGGTCTTCTTGCATGTCCCTTCCTCGGGGTAAAGACGAGCTGTTGCAGATTCCCGGGGAAAAAAAAGACAACTTGTTTTTGTCATGTGTTTGTCATATGCATATGTTTACCTTAAAGGGCTACAGTTATAGCGTAGCTAAAAATAAAACCTTAAAGTCAATGCTTTTTTTTGTTGCTTGAAGTAAACGCTAACTGAAATTAAATAAAATACTGCATATCTTCATTTTTTTAAAAACTCGTTAACGTTAAATTAAATCCTAAATAGTCAAATTAAACCTGAAAAATAATGCATTAATGAATAATTTAATGTAATGTAGTAATTTAGGTGAAAAAACTAACATATATGACAAATATGACAACTCGGAATATTAATAAAACTATAATGGTGTCTGTATAGTGATGCGCTGGTAAGTACTTATTTTTATAAAACTGGCATGCGTTTTTATCCAAAGCAAGCTGTACTGATTTCAAGGTGCTTGATCATTGTCACTAAAGCTTGGTTTAATGCAAAAAAAATTAAACCTTTTTGATGAAAATGTGCTCATTTAGGCCATCCCAGATAAGTAGATTTGTTTGATAAGTTTGTGTCTTGATGAGATTTGGTGAGAAATGCAGCGTAAAATCGTTTGATCACTAATGAATGCTCTGCGTGAACGGGTGCCGTCCAGACTAATCCATCATTAAGAGTTAAGAGGGCAATTTTGGACATAGTCTTTACTGCTTCTTTCACTCAGCCGTTTCTTTGAAAACACTGATTCGTTCAGAAAAGTCACGCTAATCACAGATTCATCTGTATTTTCTAACCCTAACTTAACCAAAAAAGAAAACAAATGTGGTTTCCAGGGCTTTCATGATAAAAGCTGATAATCAATTAATGCTAGAATGAGATTCTGAGTTACTTTTAAAAGTTATGCATTACAGTATTGTGTTCATTCGTCATTTTCATGAATCTTTAATTAATCTTTGTCATTTTTGCATTACTTTTTGTCACCTAAACTATGTATTTATAATTTTAATAAAAGTTATGTTTTTGGCTACTGTAGAAGCCAACACAAAGGCAGTGATCTGATTACATAACCTGCATCACCCCCAAATATAATAGATTTATTAAAGGTAATGCAACCTGTCATACAGCGAGCAGGGACGAGCTTTTTCACACAGTCAGGTCAAACAGTTCATCTTCAAGACTTTTAGAGGATGTTCAGAAAGTTTCAGAGCACATGAAGGTTCAGACATTTATAGAAGTTCAGATATTACAGTTTAGCATTCTGTAGCACATACTGTATTAGTACATCAAGCTCCTTTATTAAAAAAAATCAAGTAGTCATTAAGTTATTCTTACTGATAATGAACTAATTTTAGCTGAATTGAAACGTTAAACACAAGTTTACCTTGATAAGGTACGTTTTTCTAAATGATAAAAATCATCAAATCGTTATGTTGCTATGTTATGATTTCATGTATTTGATTTATGTCGTATAGCGGTGATGGTATATATATATATATATTGGTTATATCAGTTGATGTTGCTAGGCTAGGCATACTGCATATACATGTACATATTTATGCACCTAACAAAAAGAGTACTCATATATTACCTAATCTAATCTGGAACAACTAGTTTTGTATTTAATGCACTTTTTATTGTGCAGAAGTATAGCGCTGAAGTCCAAAGTATATACTAATAAAAGTATCAGTATAGCTGAATCTATATGAACACAGGCATACGTTAAGCATCATAGTGAGATATTAATTCATCAGCAACGGTCCTTTAGTTACACATGTTATTGGGAAGGTATTAAAGTGGTTCTTTATTACATTTGGTGATTTACTTTTTTTTTTATGTATATATTATTACGGGTGCAAACACTGAAAGCCTAAGCACAGTTACTTCAAAGGTCCTTACTGCCTCCGATGGCAACAAAAAATCAATCTAAGCTATAACGATAACTTTCAAAAACCCCATTTGTCATGTTGCCAGACATGTTTAAATATATGGCTGAGCATTTAAAACAGAGCGACGATATATTGCAATATCTCTTTTAAGATAAAATATAGTGGTTAAAACGCATTTAGCATTTCTAAAAACACTTTATTCTGTAGACTGCAAGCACGTGAGTAATCATACAGACAGCTCGACCTCAGATAACCTGACTCAGAAGCAAGCATTGCCTAAGAATGATGCCATTTGTCTTTTTATCAACGTGACAATTTGTTCAGTTGTTTTATTGCAGCATTATATCACAATTTGCACAAAATGTGTTAAAATATTTTGTGCATTGTTCAAAGCACACTAATCGGCATGTTTTGCATCCTTTTGAGCGAATAAAGCGTTTGAGTCTTAACAAACGTTTCGTTTTAGAGCTTCACGCAAATGTGCAATATATTAAATACAACAGAAGTAGTTTTATGATAAACACTTTTGGACATGCGAATGAAATTTAGACATCCTATGACAAACTCTATACGCCATATGTCTCGTATAGATACGAGCTGAGAGCAGAAAATGACTCTTTTTGACTTTTGAAGACTCGTGATGGACTTCTAAACATTCGCTGACTCGCAGATCAATGCGTTTTTAATGTGTGCATTTGGACCATTGCTGATAGTTGATGACTCATAACAATATAACAATATATCAAATAACGAACAAGAAGCACGGCGTGTTATTTTATACATTATTTGTTCTCAAGCTTGATTAAAAAGCCGTTTACAGTATAATCTGATCTTTTAGGAAAGGCCAGTGAAGGTCAAAGCAGCTTCCAGCACTCGGTCTGTCAATCACAGCCCTGATTTCTGTCCTCTCTCTAAAGCACACCGGAGAGTAATAAGCAGTAATGGTGAAAATAATCATGAAATGGCCAATCTCACGATTGCAGGGTTGCTCAATCACCTTGATTACTGATATGGTCCACTTTTCTGATGCCACAAGCGTGCAGTAAACATCGCTTCAAGTCGTTGGGGTAAACTCCTCTAGTTACTTCACACTCTCAGAAAAAAGGTCCAAAATCTGTCACTGTGGTGGTCCCTTTTCAAAAGGTAGCTGGACCAATTTGTACCATTTAGGTGCTAATATGTACATTTAAAGTACTAATGTGCAACACAAAGTGGTACAGAGTGTACTTTCTAAAAAAGCACTGCATGTAACCTTTTTTGTAACCTTTTTTCAGAGTTATATTTGCAATGCTGGAAGTAACCAGATTGTAAAAGTGCTTTTAGCTCACAATGAATAGAGTTAATTCAATGGGAAATTGAATCATCAATTTTAACAACAGATTCACACATCATTTAAGCGAATTACGGTTGGATTAACTTTTGCATTAAACAAACCCTGTCTGCTGTTTTCACAAATAAGGGCTTTGGACTTTTTTACAGTTCATCATCAGAAAGCGATGTGTTTTTAATAAAGACTTTAGGAACTGTGCTTTGATATTTGACCCCAAATCATTACAGAAAGTTAGAATATCGTTACAAGTTTAACAATTAAGTTTAAAATTAACAATTAACACCTTCTTTCCTTCTGTTCTGGATGTCGTTAGCTGTCTAAAGAATAAACATCATTCATTTAAAAGCATCAGTTACTCAAAATAACAGCATAAGGGTTGCACTTTAAAGTAAGGTGTCATTTCTTAGCATTAGTTAATGCGTTAATTAATATCACCAAGCAATGGTTTGCATTCTTTGTTAATATTAATTTATAAAAAATAGAGTAGTTCGCTGTTTGTTCACAACATTACACGTCTTCGTGGGATACTCGATTCTGATTGGTCAGCCGTCACTCCATGGTTTGACTGTAACATTTTGAAGCCTTTTTTTATTAAATCAACATCTTTTATTGCTATGCGGCCATCTCCTTTAAACTTGACGCTTCCCAGCAACGTCTTCTTCGCTGAAGCTTTCCGATATCTCAAGTTTTATGAATAATTATTTCTTTTTGTGGCAAGAAGCCGTGTAATGAGCGGGATAATGGACATCCAGCAGGTTGTTATCGTAAAATAAAGCTGGACAGGTTAATAAACACAAGTTGCAAACTGTAATAATGCATTAGTAAATGCTGAAATAAACATTAACTAAGATTAATAAATGCTATTTTTCATTCTTAGTTCATATTAGCTAATGTTAACCAATGAACCTTATAGTAAAGTGGTTCCATTATAAGACTATAAAAGCCTATTTATGACACTGAATAAGAAAAATAATCAACAAAAAGGACTTTTTTGTAACTTTTGTATTGTAAAAATATACAAAATTGTAACTTTTTTACTTGCAACTGTAACTTTACATCTTTCAATTCTGCTTTTTTTCTCAAAATGATGAAATATAAACTCACATGTATTATTCTCACATCACATATTCATGAGGAATGGGTCGCAATGAGACAAGACGGCCAAAGGTGACGTAATGCTTTATTGTGTTTGTGATCTGAGCTTTACGGTGGATGGCATTTGGTTCTGTTTAGTGAGGAAGAACTGGAATAGAGCTGAAGGGCTTTACATTGTTCCGTACTGATAAATTATTGTTTTTTTTAATCTGGCAATTAATTCAATTAATACAATAGGAAATGCAATCGTCAATTTTAACTAGTATAATAACAATCACCGTAATTTACAGTTGGATTGACTTTTGCATTAAATCCACCATATATGTGCGCAAAGTGAAAGCAATGGAGTTCAAAGTGACGCTAAAGATGTTTTAGGAGTCAGACTGGGTTGTTTGTTGCAAAAACAGAAAAAAAGAGCTTTTATAGTTGCTCCTTGATCCACATGATCATATTTAGCGATTAGAACATTATAACATTTTTACACAAAGACACCGTATGGCTTCAAAACACTTGCAATGCAGCACAACTTGTTTGTAGCTCTTTAATACTGCTTATCCAAAAAATACCCCTGACTGTACTGTGCGTGTTATTATTTTTTTGCATTGTTCATAAGTAGGTAGGTTTAGGGCAGGGGTGGGATTAGGTGCTCCATTGAAAGGATACTATTTCTATTATTTACAAATGCATGCAAGCCATTAATTTAATCCTGGCCGAGCTTCAATATGTGACGAGTTGGGAGGGAGAACCAAAAACGAAGTGCGTATTTTCAATGAAATGCAAGGAACACTAATTACCCAAAAAATCCATTATTTCTGAATAACAAAATGTTTTTGTCATCATAGGTTACCGCGCTTTGACCAAAGTGCATCAGCGGTTAAGAAACTGAGCAGCTCACCAGCAACCTCGACTCGTTTACCATTTTAAGTTGCTGGTACTAAATGACCTCCAAGCTGACCGATTGAACCATCAAGTGCAGAAAAGGTTGATACACTCAATAGCGCGCATGCTAGTACACAATATGCACTTTCAGGAGTAAATCACTCAGAGCCGGTAATGATCTTCTCCCGTTCACTCGTCAGCGTTCGAATCAGCCAGGTGTTTGTTCTTCAGAGCTCTTCCCGTGTGTCATTCTCCCGGCGGCGAGGGCAAATCACCCTGATTGTTCCCTTTTGCACGCGCTCATCATTGCAGCTGCGAAGCGAAACACACAAAACGCGCTGTATTTGACGCGACCCTTAATAACGCGAACCCAATCCCTCTGGCGTGATTGAGTAGGACGAACCTTATCTGCATTAGTCAATATCATACACCCACTGTTGCTAAACGATTAGCCCTCTCTCTTGGAGATTCTTGTCGAATTGAATGAGTGGCAGAGTATTGATTAGATGATAAGAGCAGTAAGCAAACAGAAGGCATGGCGTTGTTAAGGACGGCTGCTCTTCAGGGCCGCGCTCGCTTATAAAAGGTCATTGCAGCGAGCTGATAGCAAACTATATCTACTGTAGCGTGTCCTTGGCTGTGTTCCACATGCTCTGCTGCCTTAGCAGCGTTCTTTGACAGGGGTAACAAAACGCCCTAACCTGGGACAACTGTGTTTTAAGGTGCATGACAAGGTCTTCTGGCTGTTCTGCTTGCCAGCACCCATCTGTGGTGGACAGACCATATTTCTGCTGCACAGTGTCTTTCCTTCACGTGAACTTCATCGCTCTTATACTCTCTTAACCCTTGCGCTGCAGTTTTAATAAGATGGACAGGATCTTACAGGAAAACAAATGCGTGTTAAACGCGTCCTAGCATCTTTTTACTAATATCTGGCTTGATCGTAGCCACTAAATTTCCACTTTTTCCTTTGTTTTCATAAAAATAAATAGGCTATCAGTTATTTTGCATGTACTGAATGCTAGTGTGTGTGTGTGTGTGTGTGTGTGTGTGTGTGTGGGTGATTAGCAAAAACATTACAGTAAAAATAACAATGCAATGTCACAAAAAATAGTAAAAAAGGAACTAACGAATAAATAAATACATAAATAGCAACAAACATTTTGAGCCTATTAATAAGGAATACGTATAATGGCACTAGGATTAAAGTCCAGAGTGAAACTATTGTTTGTACCCTGTTTAAAATAGATAGTAAAATATTACAATTCCTGTGAAAATGCACAAATCGGCGTGTGTGTGCATGAAGCGTTAATCACGAAAGAAAGAAACATGTAAGAAATTCAACTAGATAGATAAAAATGATTAAAAAAATGATAATAATTGAGTTAATTTTACTAGTTTTTCCTTCTTCAAATGGCAGATTATTTTTATTTGAATGAAATTGAATCAAAAACAGACTATATGTGCATCATAACTCTACTAATGATGAATGCTAGTCTAAAAATCTCTCATGTTTCTATTATTAGTAAGTGACTTCTGTTTACTACTCATACATTTTAGGGTAATACTTTATAACAACGTTCGATATAAATTAAGCCACTAAGCGATTAAGCTTTTACAAAGCGTGACTCTGTTTATAAATTATTGATAAGTGATGTGTTTTTATCTATGCAGATTGTTATAAATCACTCACGAGTGATTCGATGATGAACTAACCGTTAACTAAACATGACTATGATTATTAAATAACATGCTAATCATTTACAAATCTGTCATAAGTTATCTTAAAAATAGCAGATCCTTGATCCTAAAAAGTTCATATATTATTAACACAAATTGTTAGCGTATCAATTATTACTTCCTTGTGAATGTTTTGTAAATTATAAGTTCATTATCAACTAATCACTAATAAATGGCTTTATTTTATGACTATATTAACTGAACGTTATTTAAAAGCTCAAGAGCGTAAGGAACATTGAAAAACAGATTTTTAAAAATGAATTTATGCATGCCTCTGCTCTTGCCTTGCCGCCTTTTCTGAACGCTCCCTAAAGCATATTTGATCATATTCAACAGTTAAAATATGAAGGACGGACAGAGAAGGATGTTCTTTAATAACGGCTAAATTAAAAAGAGGACAGTGGAGAAACGATTAGTACGGACATAAAAAGATAAGAAAGCTGGCAGAAAGTCAAGATAAATGCGTTGTTTATTGCACTGACGCGAAATCGCAAAATAAAAGAGCAAATTAAAAACGTCTGATCTTGGATGAATTTGGTAAGAAACAACATTTGTCACAGGACGGGAGTTTAACCTGTGTATCTGACTTGTTTCGATGCCCGGCAGCGGCTCTAATAATGGAAATGCATCGGTTTCCATGAGAAGACATTGGTTTTCGTTAACGACCGTGTCTTACGTCGGCTCAGTAAGTCACCCTAGAAGAAGAGAAGCGGGAAAGAAACGAAGCCGATTCCTCCACGCGTGACACCAACCCCCGTTCACACGTTTGCCATTTCCTTCCTCTCCTCCGTATTCATCTTGATCATAAAACAGGAAGTTTAATTGCATTTTTGGGTCATCCAGATGGTACCTTTGTGAGGAGATTAATTACTCCGTGGGGCAACATTAATAAAACAAATATTTGCAGGGAAATGTAATTGTGCGTCCCGGCACGGACCGTGTGAAAGAGGTGAGACGTGTGGAGTCATGCTGAATTCCCCGCAGTGGTGAAACGGGGAGGGAAAGAACGGACGGAGAGACAAATGAGCAGTCATGCACTTGTCAGTGTGCAGAGCGGCGCTACCTAGCATACTAAATGAGGAGCCAGCCGTTCTGTTTCCATTGATGTACACACAGACGCAGCTTAATGTGTTGCGTCAGAGCGCTGGATGTGAAGAAGCGCCAGGGAAGTCACGACGTGGCTATAGGGGAAGGAAATAAAATATTGGACATTTATGATGCAAGCAAGACTTTTCAGCTACGGGAATTTTTGCTTGGACGGGTTTGGGAAGCACCGTTATGGAGTTTTGTTTTGCTTTTTTAAGAGAGCTGGGTGGAAATGTTACGCAGATTACATCATGATAAAGCAATGCCATCCAGGGTGCTTTATTTAGGCATTGTATGTGCTCTGACATCAAACGTGTTTTAAACTCACCGTAACTTTCATAAAAGAAAATATGTTAACATCATAACACGAGTTTGTAAAAAGCTTGGTAACACTCTAGAATAGGTAACACTTGTAAACTATTAGCTATTAACTCCAACTTTTCCCTCAATACATTTTTAATTTGCTTTTAGTTTAGGTATTGTGTAGGATTAGGGATGTAGAATAAGGCATTAATATGTGCTTAATTAGCACTAAATTGTTAATATTCTAGTATGCTAATATAACAACTTATATATAACCGTGAAATAAAGTGTTACCAAAAGCTTCATGAATTAATACAAATATAAAATAAAAATAATTAAAATACTAATACGCACAAAAAAATATTTATTTATTTATTTATTTATATATTTATTTATTTTATTTTATTTTATTTTATTTTATTTTATTTAATTTTATTTAAATTAAATTAAATTAAATTAAAATTAAAATAAAATAAAATAAAATAAAATTTTATTTTATTTTATTTTATTTTATTTTAGTTTAGTTTATTTTATTTTATTTTATTTTATTTTATTGATTTATCTGCATGTTAATGTGACCATTAAAAAAAAAAAAAAAAAAACACAGCATACACAGCATAAAGAAAGAGCACTCCGTACCCGTTTATAGTGACATGAGGATGAGTAAAAAATGACACAATCTTTGTTTCTGGGTAAACAATTGTTTTCCCAGCAGGTTGATAATTATCATTATGGTAGAGTACTTCTTGCCGGATTCACAAAAGCAGTGGAGAAGAAGAGTCTTATTCTTAAACCTTAAATCCATTCCTTCTTCCTAAAACATTGTAATGGGTACAAATTTGAATAAGAGGACTAGAGGTCTGCTCCCCGGGACAAAAAGAAACGTATGAAACACCATAAAATATGCAAAGAAACAATGAACCCTTTAAGTTTGAGCAGATGCGGTTTGAATAAAATATAGAGATTGAGATTGTTGCTGTAAAACTGCATTTACTGAGACGAGAAACAAGAGCAGAGCGGCCGTGTTTTTATATGCACCAGAGGAACTGAGATAAGACACAGGTGAAGAGCAATTAGAAAACGACAAAGGACGAGAGGAAAAATGAACTTTTTTACATTTTAAAATGCTGATCTAGGTTTAAATTGAAAAGTCCTCGAGCAACATTGTATATTGAATAATGGCATTATTTTTTTCCAGTAACGAGCAATCAAACAAATGACCGTTTCCCCGTTACGACACCGTTACCGTTACTGAGAATAACATGCAGCGTCACTATAAATTACTGTAGGCTAATATTATTATTATTTTCAATGAATTTCATAAGTGTCTCTCACATTGTCCCACAGAAACATAAAACTAGCGCAGTGTAGAATGTTTTATAATAGTAATTTATTTATATTTAATTTCGGGGACGTCCGAGTTATTTAACACATTTGAATTGTTTGTTTGTTTTACTTTCAGGAATAGTTAGAGTAACTAGTATTACTTTTTTTAATTTTAATTTGTAATTTTTTTTTACATTTTTTATTACTAATTACACTGCATTTACATAAAACGCATTAAAGTTTATATATATATATTATAATAATATTTATATTTATAATATTTATTTATAATATTCATAATAAATGCAATTAGCTGTTTTTTATATGTACTTTTGTAAATGCTTCTATTGTGTTTGGAACGAGGTTAAAGTGTGCTGCTCAATGCACTCTTCAGCTATTAAATAAAGTCTATTTTAGGGTCATTTACATTAACAAATATTATATAATTATTAGTTTTTTGGTCTAAAAATAAACTTAAATTTTAAATATAATTTTTAATGTATTTTATACAGTCGCACTTATGTTTTTATAAAATTAGAGGGATTAAAAAAAATATATATAAATCCTTTTTTTTCTTGTAATGCCTCAAGATATTGATTCTCATGTATACTATTAAAAGCAACGTATACTTTAATCTTCATCCTGGAATGCACATTTTATCATCTTTAGTTGAAAGAAATGGTATGCATTCGACACTGAATGCAGTTTTGACCTATAAAGTCCTACAAGAAAGCCTAAGAAAGAGCGTTATATGGTGCCCAGTGATGCCTGATCACAAAATAATTCACCTTAAATAAATCCTGCTAATTAAAACGGGCATGTTTTGTCAATATAAAGGTGCCTGAACGGAAGAGGACTTTGATGTGAAGAGGAACCGTCTAATCAGGAGGGCTTTTCTTTAAGGTGACTTTGTCGCCGGGTCTCCTGGCAAGCTGTGAGCGCAATCATGATGCTCGTTTGTCCCCGGGCCCCCGGGCCCCCGACCACGGCTAATTAAAACCAATGTTTAAACCGGTCACTAATCTATAAGTCATTGAGGCTGATTCCACGCAGCCATTGATTATCCCCGTCATTTCAAAGGCCGCAGGAAGTCCAGACTAATTACAGGTTGTTTTGAAAGTAGCCAAAATTGAGTTTTTTTTTTTACCGAAGGGTTTAAGAGCGTGTCGCACTGCTGGGTTAAGACCGACGGGTTAGCAGGAGGTCACACCCGAGCTAAACTTATGAGCTTATTTGTGTCGGATTGCAAATCGCAGGCAGGTATAATCTGATAAAAGTGCATGTGAAAGAATCGTTGCTGTACATACTACATGCCATATTAAACATATTAATATTAATCAGTGCAACAGTTCTTAAGGGTTCGTTTATTTGAAGCCAAACGTCAACTTTTTTACTCGATCGTGAAACTGGGCTTTTTTTTATTGACTGATCGTGTGAACGAGCTTTTATTATTGTTATTAATATTAAAGCATGCAGAGCGTTTGCATCATGGTGTTGCATGCTTTTATCATCATACGGCACATTTAATTATCATCTTTCTAAGAGATATTATTGGGATAGACCATGATGACCAGTATTGAATCACTTTATGTAAGTATCTGCTATGCTGTTATGAATATCCCATTGATTTTCAGATTTTTTTCCATATTCTTTTTGCCCATATAAACATCTGGATCTGAACCAAATATATTTACATTTAGTCATTTAGCAGACGCTTTTATCCAAAGCGACGTACAAATGAGATATATATATTTTTGAATGAAATATATATTTTTGCTCAGTCTCTGATGAAAGAAATCTACCTGTTATACATATATTGCTATATATTTTATACATATATTTCATATGTCAGAAATTGCAGGTCAAGAATAAATGTAATTTACATCAAAAGGTTAATTAAATATGCATTTATATATATATATATATATATATATATATATATATATATATATATATATATATATATATATATATATATAAATAAATATAAATAAAGGAGTAAGTATTTTTTTACTTATTTTATCTGGTCTCTCTCTCTCTCTCTCTCTCTCTCACACACACACACACACAAACACACTCTCTCTCTCACTCTCACACACACACTCACGCACACACACACACACACACATGCACACACACACTCTCTCTCTCACACACACACATTCACTCTCTCCCTCTCTCTTTCACAAACACACACTCTCTCTTTCACAAACACACTCACACACACTCTCTCTCTCACTCTCACACGCACACACACACACACACTCAATTACTCACACACACTGACACCCTGTGGTGGAATAATCTTGTATGTCACTGCTCTCTCAGATCGGCTTTGATTGGATTAAACTTCAAGTTTCATTGAGTTTGTAAAATTCAGTATATAGTAATGATCATCTCTGAGAAGATCTCTTCTGCTGTCTTTGAGAAAGAAAACAAAGAAAACACCAGCAGAAAGTACACTGAAACAATAGATATACTTCAGACCAACTTATTAACAAAAATTATTTCTTTAAAATATAATTTAAAATACATAATAAATTACGTTTTAATTCCATACACAATATTTGTCTTATTTATCATTTAATTATTGTAGGATTGAAAAAATTAAAAATTCTAATTCAACAAGTAATGCATTTCAGTATAATTCCTGCAGAAATGGCCATCGTTCTTTATCGGTTTTGATAGCAGTGTGTTATCATTTGAAAGATGCGCTGAAAATGTTTTTCAGCTTGTGGAGTATGAATGACAAAAGCGTGTGAATTTTGAAAAGCGTGGTCACTGCATGCGTCTTGTCTGAAAGCAATGAAAAGTGAGTGACGGTCGGGTGGATGCGTGTGAAAACGTGGCTGTGTTATTGTACAATGCTTGTTAGCGAGTCTGTTTCAGTCTTTCATTGAATGCGTTCCTCTGCGCTTAAGCCGCGTTCTCCAGCACTCGAGCAATCTTCCTCTCACATTCGCTCTCTGGAGCCGTTCTCACAGATTGCCAGAGTGCCTTAATTTTCCGGGAGGAAGGCTATTTTCTCTGCTCCGTGTCCCTCGGCGGAGGGCCGGTGTCTATCAGTCTCCTGGCAGCGTGTCGTGGGAGTCGTCTCAGAACAAAGGCAAGACGGCGAGGAGCGCGGCCGAGGGTATCCACGCTCGCTCAGAGAGCTGAACAATTGCTTTTACAGGATGAGAGAATAGAAAACATCCTGTGGGCCTCTCCCTCGTGTGGTCATTGATCTAGCGCCGGTGATTCTGGGTGGGAGAGTCTCACCTCGCTGATGCTTCCCCCAGCGCTCGCTGTAATGGAAAACACTTCACGCTGAGCGCCGGCAGACCTGATCTCTACTCAATCGCAAACTACTCCCGCTTTCCTGCTCCAACGCATTAGGTGTGCTCAGAAATAGTCGCTTTGTGTCGAAATTTAGTGACAATAAACAAGTCGAGCACGTTCTGTGTTTGAGAGCTGGTAAAGGTTTGAATGACGTAAAAGACTAAAATGATTTCAACATTCAACGTTTCAGCAGTTTGGAGAAGCTTCACAATGCGTTTGACCTGTTCCTGAGACCATATAGAAGATGATGAGTGATATTTATTTCATTTTATGTGTGTATCTGCTACACCACTATAAACGCTGCATTTATTTACTGTGCAAACGTCAGAATCTCAAACTATTTTTATTCATGCTATATGAGGCATAGAAGCCTGATGCGTCAAATATGTCTGAGTCTGGAGCACAAAACCAGTTTTAAGTCACTGTTGAAAAAATTTTAGATTTTTCTTGTATGCCTAAAATCACTAGGACACTAAATAAAGATCATGTTCCATTACGATTTCCTACTGTGAACGTATCAAAACATTATTTTTGATTGGTAATATGCATTGCTAAAAACTTAAATTGTGCAATTTTGTCAATATTTCGATTTTTTTTTGCACTCTCAGATTCCAGATTTTCGGACAGCTGTATCATAGCCTAATATTGTCCTATCATAACAACGCCGTACATCAATGCAAAGATTATTTATTCATATTTAAAATCAATCTCAGTAAGAGTCATACATGATACCATTTTTCATTAAAAAAAAAATATTTTACTTAAAGTTTACTTAAACTGTTCTATTAAAAAAGGTAAATATTTCAAGATAAAAACACAATATGCTTCTTTTTTTTAAGTTTTTAGATGAGAAACAGGCTTCTGTGTATATATCAGGATTTATCAAGAATAAATTATTTACAAAACGCATATAAAACAATAAATAAAGGGGTAGGTTTACAAAAACAGACTAACCTTTAGTATACTGTCCTTTCAATAGTTCAGGCTTTATAGTTTTGTACTTTTATGCTGCTTTTATTTTGCATATATTTATATATATGTGTGTGTGTGTGTGTGTGTGTGTGTGTGTGTGTGTGTGTGTGTGTGTGATCAATAGCACTAGATGATTAAAAAATAATGTAATTTAACATACTTTACTACATTGGTTATACGGCATGTAAGTTATTCAAAACGATAACAAACACTATAGTTTCATGATGCAGTAAAATTCATGTACACTGAAACTGTTATATGATGGTCCAGATTTGTGGAAGAATCAAAACACTTTTTCATAGTGATATTTACATGGTGTTTGTGTGCTTTTTCATGATTAAAGCGGACGAAATGAAAGACTCATCAAATACAAATGGTGTCAGAATTAAAACACCCATCACTGTTAAATCCATGCATCTCAGAACTATTAAATAAAATTGAATTATTATGTCCGTGCACGTGAAAGCTATCTTCTTTTACACGCTACACATCATTTAAGATGCAAACACTAAAATAAAAGTCTCTATTTGGTATTTACCCGATCAGTTGGTCGTATTGGTAAACCTTCGACCAATCTTCGCTCGACAACAAGTGCAGTACAAAAAAACGTTAACCTCTGATAAGTGCAGAGATCAAAGCTCACTGAAGGCGTTTGCTGAAAAGCCAGGCCAGAATTATAGATATCAAGGACGTTCAAAGCCTCATCAATCATCTTGGCGGTTTTCCAGTCTATAATTGGGCGGCCGTTTCAACTGGCCTCTCGCACCTTTGCTTTCCGTGCTCGGGTCATGAGAAATTGGTGAAACAAGCAGCTCCTGCAGAAGCGTAATCCCAGAGACTAGCTCAAAACGCACTAATGAAGGTCATCGGGTGTATGAAAGAGCCGTGCAATAATATTCTGCTATCAAATACACGCTATTGATACATTTTAGTGAGAAATGCGTGCGCTGTTTACTGTACACAGGAGAAAAAGAACTGTAACATCTAAACGAACTGGTTTTTATGGGTTAAATCAAGTAAAAACTCGCCAACAACTGAATATATAGCGTGTGTTAATTAGTAACTGCGTTAGATGACCGTTAATTATCATCTGCTTTAGCATGCCAGATGGACATATAAATTTTAGGTCTACAAACGTTCCACAATCTCCACAATCCAGCAAGATTTTAGTGTGAATGAGCAGATAATTGATGGTTGCATGATAAATACGGTCTGCTGTCACAGACGGAGCACGGAAAGAGCGATGGGACGCACGCGTGTGCCCAAACAATCAAAATAATAGAGAATATCTGCTGTGAGACGCACTGCTTCTGTGTGGTTATTCAACACGAGGGAAACAAATGAATACACAAATAAATGCTTTGCGGTCAAGCAACCTACATATAAGAGAAGAAATGAGTTCAGTGTGAGCCATTTCATGCATTATTATGGGAAATATGTGTACTTGAGTAACTAAAACATCTCTCCAATAAGCGTTACAGAGCAAAGATAAAGGAATGCCAGATACATTTAATGACTAAAACCTAAAAAAAAGATTACATTTACTAAAAAAATTGCATTATAAATGTTGATCATTCCATTGCACTATTCACTTTACAGCCACTGTGACAAAAATAGACTTCAGATAAAGGCACATTTATTTTTTATAAGCAGAATCTATATTTTAAATGTGAATGATTGCGTTCTGTCTGTTTGGCGCGCGGGGAAGAGATGCGTGGAGAAGGCTCATCCGCTCGTGACAGCTGAATGGAAATATTTCCGTGAGTTCGTAGCATTTGCAGATGGAGAATATTTCTGTGAAATCTAAGTTATGAACTGAGGGAAACAGAACATCTCTAACGCATTAAACAGAGCGAGTATCCATCTGTCTGCAGCGCAAGTGTCTGTCAGAGGCGCTTTAAACATGTTCACTACATCTCACAAACAGTGTCGGGAAAGTAATGCACATATATAAAGTAACTAATTGCGCTACCATTGATGCAAAGCGCTATATTACATTACTTCTGTGCTCTTTTTGAGCTTGCTTGTTTGTTTTTGGCAAATGTAAAGTACTTTCACATTGAATAAGCTCCAGATTGAAGTAAATATGAATTTATGTTTATGTATTACCTCTGTTGTACTGAAATACATAAAGAATCCCAATGCGCTTCAACAATAAATGGAAAAAAAAACACATAGCGGTTGTTTTGTTCATTTCGATTGATTTTTGCTCATTAATATAGTTGAATTGGATCTTCAAAGGTCAAGGTTTCTATTATTCTGATGTAATCTTCCAAGAAGAGGTTTGCTGTTGTTATAATAACCGCCTTTTCCGTAAAGAGTAAACAGAGGAAATCCTGCAGACCCGTAGAAGCAAAGTGTAACGTGACTTTAGTGGGATACAGTAGATCTTCAGAAAGATGTGGATCCTTTGACTTGACTGAGTTTAACTGATCAGTAAGTGAAGATAATCACCTGAAGAGCGGTGGCAGACCGGGTCGGGCTAATAACCAATTACTGTGTTGGGTGGAAGGGATGCTTTTTTCTTTGTTTTGCCACACGCTGTAAAAAGGAGCGTGATTTTAACAGAAAAAAAATGAAAATGCTACCGTAAAAACCTGTTGAGCGGCGAACGGTAAATTGCTGTAAAATTTACAGGGAAAAAACATTCCCCTGCATTGCATTGCAAATTTAGTTTGAATTCGTTTTTTTCTTTAAAAACTCAACGTACCATACACTTAATGTACTAAAAATGATAATACTTGAGATCATCTGAGTGTACTTAACTGTGCTATTTTGAGACACCATGAATATGAACTAAAATGTGTTTTACAAATGTGTTTAGTTACCACTTGAAACCGTCTTTCATGCAATAGTACGCTCAATTATGGTGGTAAGTGGTAACTAAATGCATTTTCAAAAACAAAGGTAATACGTTAAACGTTTTAGTTCCTATTCCTATCCTATTGGCGTCTCAAAACAGCAAAGTTTATCTTAAGTACTAAAGAATCATTTTTAGTATATTAAGTACAAAATTTATGAGCACTTTAAGTACATTACGGAAATGTACTTGGGTGAAAACCTTCTATATTTGTATCTATTTAAAAGCTGCTTTGGCTCATCATGTGACTTTCTCATCACCGCCTGCTTTTTGTCGTCATCAGTGTATGCCAAAGGTACAAAACTGATTTCAGCACTTCAATAGGTTGGTATATTAACATTATATCAGTTCATGAAATTACGGTATTTAACTGTAAATTTAAAACTGTTAAAATGTTGTTACCGTATTTTTTAAAGGTCGAATTCCGGCAACCACAGCTGCCAGCTTTGCACAGTAAAATTTACGGCATTTTTTTAAACCGTAGATGAAAAAAAAAGAGTCCATGTTTGCAGAGAGAACTTGTGTTAATCCTGCCCTTACTAGTCCATGACTTAAACCAAACCAATCCAGCGTCTTCTAGAAAACCTCCTTTGATGAGATTGATTAACTAGTGCTGAACTAGTGTGCTTTTAATAGCTTTTAATAGTTTCCTTGTTTAATGACTCTAAATATTTAACATGCTCTTTTAACCAATTGCTTACCAGTATGTACACACGTTATAAATACATACATAATTAAGATAGTGTGTAAGTAAACAAGGTCTGGTGTGTGTGTGATGGGTGAGCTCGAGCAGAGCGCAGCATGGAAAAGGTTAATTGGGTTTGTTGACCATCTGTTTCTCGGCACATCAGACGCATGAAGACAGGTCTGTATAATGGACTGCAGGAACCAGCATTAAGTAAATCAATTGGCTGGACTAGCAGGCAGCTGCCAATGGTTTAATGGAGCTGAAGCGTATTTCATCAAGTTTCCCGGCTTCCTCTCGGTCATCTCTTCATCCTTTCTTCACAGGAAACGTGTCGTCTCTAAACTCTGATGTAAACCGGTGAGCTTCGCTGAAATCAAAATGTCAGAATGACGCCGTTCACAGAGGAACAGACATAAGAGAGTGATGCATGCCATGTTTCGCATTTTTATCAAACAATAGAAAGAATAGGCTTTTGCGTATTGTTTGCAAAAAAAACAAGTACTCGAACAAGTGAACGTACCGATCATTTATAGCAAACTAAAAAATACCGAAAGTGGAATATTTTGAGTACATTTCAAGACATTTAAAAGACAGTTTAAAAAAAATAAACCCTGGAAATGTTCTGCCTTTTAAAACGCTAATTTAAACATATTTATACATTTTACAACTTTCAGTTCATATGGTCATGCACTTTTTTAAAAAATCGAAGCGTGCTTAGAATAATGTACAGATATAATATACTGATATACTTAAAGTGCATTCAAATGCCATTAAACTAGTTTAATCTGATTACAAATATGTATATATCACCTCAATTACATTTACTTACGTTTAATTGCAAATTGTATTTTTCGAAAGCATTGACTATTCACTGACACATGAATCATTAACTCATCACCAATATGTAAATGTTACTCTTTTAATGCTTCGTTCGTTCATTTAGTCTTAGACTTGCACATCTTTACAAATCGGTTACCAATGATCAAACATAATCAAGTCAATGTAAATGTTTAGGACATTCAATACCTTTATGGGAATCATACTTTTAGCTTCCGTAACAACGTTTAAGTACCAGGGGATTAGTTAGGGTCAGTATTTATATTCTTGCTAAAAACATGTGGGTAAACTTTATTCCAGACATTATAGCAATAACTTTACAATGTCAACTAACTCTCATTAATTTACGACTATGCCAACTAACTCTCACTAGAGTATTAGTAGTAGGGTTAGCAGATTAAGTAGTTATAATTAGACTAATAAGATATTAGAATATCCTATAATGTTTGTAAATGATTTATGCATGAAAATGAGAAAGCGCTTCTGCTACATTAATTAGTAGATTTGTAAGAGGGCACGATCATATATGCACTTAAAGTTTAATAACATCAGTAATCATTTTAATTTACATGTACACGTGCAGAAGTGCGTTGCAGAAAGCACCCTGGGAAATGCTGCTCAACAAGGACGTCTCGAGCAAGGAGGACAAAAGATTTCCAAAGCTATTTACAATCAACTGAATAATTCATGACCGTATTAAATATTCACATTTGAGTCACAAAGTCAGGATTTCATCATAGAGAGAAAACGACAGAAACAAACCGCGGCCCAAAAAGCAGGAAGTCAACAGAATGTAGGTTTTTAAAGGTAACATTTATTGGTTTAGAAAAAGCCCCCGTTATTTTTCAAACAGGGCTTGCATCTGTGCATTAAGTAATATTGCAAGCTAATGAACAGTAAAGGATTCCCAGGGTAATTACAGGGCTTTAGATTAATGGGAAGGAGATACTGTTTTGCAGCGATAACACAAATAAGGTGCTGTAATCCCTGAATTATCATAAATCACAGGATATGGTGCTCTGTGAAGGCCAAAGTTTTCCAGTCTTTCACGGCAACGTTTCGGAAACAACAGACAGCGGCTTCATCTGATCAACGTGATTGCATTGTTGCTGAAAGAGAAATATTTTCAATAAAATATACAGGTACTTGGACACCTTTGGACCTGAAGTCCGAACAACCTCACGACCTTTCAAAGCTTTCATTTGATTACTATATTTTTGATTAAATAAAATACAGCACAATGTCGTTCTGGTAAATACAGCATAGTCATTTACTGTAAGGACCGACTTTACTGTAATCTTCTCTAGCAATGTTCTTAATGACATTTCATTTGCAAAAACTCATGCTTTTTTCGTTGAGCATTTTAATTCATCTCAATCAGATTTGTTTCGGCTATGTTAAAAAAGAACTTCTGCAACATCTAACAAAATAAAAAACGTTTTAAAAACTAGTCTTCTGTTTTGAAAAAAGCTGTTCATATACATTACGGATAATTGAGGGATTAAGCAACAATAATACATTCGATGGAAATAAAGACAATAAATGGCTACTGCGTTTGGAAAAGCTATTGGAATGGGAAAGCGATTTTTAATGAAAGGCCTCTTTTTGCGACTCACATCAGAACATAAATTCAAACTGGACAAATTGGGCGACAAATGGGTAAATTTAGCCTAAACGGCAAGCAAGCTGATGTTACGCAACTGGAGAAGGGATCAGAGAAGCTGTCGTCTCAACTAACGTCAGCCGTTCAGAAGAATATGCACAGCAAGGATCAGACAAACTTTAAAACCTATAAATCTGACTACTATATCGACAGCCCTAATGTAAAGAATAATGGTTTGCTTGAAAACATGACTATCGTCTGAATGTTGTTGCATGCAGTTTTACTCAGTATCTTTAATGCTAATTGGTTTATGGTACTGCCTTTTCTCTGCTTCTTACGCGGTTGTTTAACGGATGCATGAATAAATAAACACGAAATATTGATATAAGAATGACGGGATGCACATCTTAAAATATATAGGAGACCTCTAGCACTGGACATCAGTAACTCGTACAGCTCATTAAAAAAAGACATTTACATACAGAAGATATATGCCACGCTGTACAGTATTTACAGTCCCGTCAGAGGCTTCTAGATGCCGCAGGAGCAAACCCTGATGGGGATGTTATGACGCTGATGACAAATGATACCAAATCTGTTCCTCGATATGTGGACATTTATTCGACGGTTCTCTCGGACTGGGAAGAGATTTGTTAAACACACACACAGCGTCCCGGGGCTCAGTTCAGGTTTGGCTCTCTCTGCAGTAGCGTGTGCACCAGTTTTTTGGTACCCAGGAGTATAGCATGGCAAACACGCCAACTGCTGCCCGCTTTCTCCTGCTGGAGGACCTGAAGAGTCTTTGCATAAAGCAAGTGTATAATTAGTCCTCACTTTCTCCCACCTT
Organism: Puntigrus tetrazona; assembly: GCF_018831695.1. Lineage (NCBI taxonomy): Eukaryota > Metazoa > Chordata > Actinopteri > Cypriniformes > Cyprinidae > Puntigrus > Puntigrus tetrazona. The sequence continues at coordinate 17,298,741 of NC_056719.1, forward strand.
TGCTCCAGTTTCAAAAGACACAGCCAATAAACGCAGCGTGAGAGGCTGGGAAAAGAACGAAAATCAAATGTCGTTTGGATTAAATCAATAACACGTTATTTTTTACATTTTGTGTTATTTTTATTATTATTATCAAAGCAGAGAAATCCTCGGTGTCCCCTGACGCCTTGTGGTTGCGGTAAATGATCCTTCAAAAGTAATTAAGTTACGTAACAAATGACTTATTAGGGAATAAAGCAATATTGTAATGCATTGCTTTTAAAAGAAACTTTCCACAGAGGTTCTGAGCTGGCAGGCTACCAAAAAAAACATGGAATAAAGTGAAAAATAACTAGTTCCAAACAAAAAATTGCTCAAAAAGCGTATCTTCAGCCTAACAGTAGTTAAAGGTTCAAACAATTTAAATGCATGTTAAGATTTTCAAAATGTTACAAAATTACAGTAATTCCAAATTACTGTTTTCTATGGAAACCCGTTTTCAACACGTTTGAGTCGGAAATGGCAATATTTAACAGTTTTGAGTTATAAAGTATGAATTGTGTAATATAAACTTGCAATTTAGTTATAAAGTCCGAATTGTGAGATATAAAGTAACTTGTAATTACAAATACGTTTCACAATTCTCAGAAAAAGTCACAATAACAGGCTTTCATAGCTTTCTATGTGAATATCTGTTCAACTTTATTCAATATAATTTTCAGCATCATTACTCCAGTCTTCAGTGTCACATGATGCTTCAGAAATCATTTTAATATACTGTAAATTGCTGTTTATTACCTTTCTGATTATTACAAATGTTGAAACCGTTTTTGCTGCTTCGCATTTTTGCAGGATTTTCCCCTAACGAATCCAAACTTATTAAGGTTTCTATATCTATAATCACTTTTTAATTTGATACGCGTGAATAAAACAAGGCAAGCGGTCAGATGTGATGTTGATGTCGAAGACCACAGAAGTTCAAGAGACGAGTCTGCTCCGAAACTTTGTGCAGGATTGCTTTACATCGTCTGTCAAAGGTTGGAAATGTCAAATATTTGAGAACCTCAAATTATTGGGAACGCGCAATAAAAAAGATTGCGGAGCGCTTCGCCGTCGGGATGAGGTCATGGCAAGCATCATTGACCTGATGACTCTACAGTTCAAATCAAATAAAACACCTGATGTGGGCCACTTTAGCCTCTCTTGTAAAATCACACAGCTGTCAGCTGAGCCCAGACGCTTCCTCACAGGTCCGGTCAGTTCCCATCAGCGCCGGGCACTTTGATCGAATGTGCTCACTATTAAGGGCACAGAAAGGAGTCAATAGCGCTCTCTGCATATTGATCGTCTGAGGGCAGTAAATATACGTGTGTGCTGCATCTTTTGCTTCATCTGGACTTACGAATTGGTACATAGTAAAAATCAAAGGAATGGAAATCGGTTACTTCCGATGCTGACGAATCAGCCTGCCTGAAAAAACACTTTAATGGCGGTTTTACTCTGAATTCAAGTCTCAAGCAATGCAATCTGAATATCCTTCAGAGAGGAAAGGCATGCTGAGAATAAGCGCGCATTTAAATAAGAAAATCTACAGCAGAGGTCCTCGAAGCGAGATCCACTTTCCTGCAGAGTTTAGCTCGAACCCTGATCAAACGCACCTGAGCTAATCAGTGAAAATCACAGGAGCTAGACTCAGTAAGATTGGAGAAGCCCTGACCTACGGTGTCTAAAACAAGTGCACCTAATTGTAAGGTCTTAAAAGTTGTTTTTTTTTATGTCGCATTTATATATCTATATCTGTATATTATGTCATTCCATGTATAGATATATATATATGAAATTTAAGGCCACTTGAACACATTTTTATTGACACCCTCGTTCCCATTCATAAATTTATTTTATATTAGGTAAACATTGTTAAAAACCTGTTAAAACTGCAATATTTAATCCCAGTGCCATTTAAGCATAAAATAATGATTTTTTTTTATTCTGCTTAAGAACTGCTTTTACCATTTTTATCACTTTATTTATAAACAAAAATATTTATTTATTTAACGTTAATTTTTTAAAATTCTTTTTAACAATGTTAATATAGTTTCCAATCTCTATCTTCTCCAAAACTGTATTAAAAATATTCATAAATAAATCAAACCGTGCTTAGCATTTATTCACCCCGGTCTCCCGACAATCCGTAAAAATTTTACAGGTTTCAGATTTGTATGAATTCGTAAGAATGTAACCCCGCCTCTAAACCGACATCGCTGGGGTTTAAAATTCATACAAATTTAAATGCATATGAATGGGTCGTGAGACTTATAATAAATGTTGATTCATAAGATTGCCAATGGATGTGTTTATTGTTAAAATCAATATAATTTTGGTAGTTATGATAAGGTTTGCTGTTGGTAAAAAGAGGCCAGTAAAAATACTGTCTCCATCACCCATGCATTTCGAATGATAAGATGATTAACGTACAGGTAAGGCTCATTCTCACCTCCTTGATTGCGACGATGCATATTAAAGGAGAAATCGCGACGTCACGTTTAAATTTTTACTACATTTTTATGGAATAATTTTGGCAACCGCAGCTGTGAGCTTTCGCCAGGATTTAGTTTCCCCAGCGCTCTCAAGAGTATAAACAGCATTTGTTATTTGCGCCACACATCTCGTTCTCTTTTGAAAGTCAGATGGGAAGGTGAGACCCGAGCGCATTAGAAAAGCATCGTGAGTGTTTCAGCAGAAGAGATCTGGTGTGAAACGTGGATTGCTTAAATGCCAGACTTCCAGGCAGAAATCAACTAGGGGATTTTAAACACTCTTTATAAAATATAAATAATTGTAAGACACCATTAAGGTCTCTGTCTGATTTAGACAGATGGAGCTATTAAAGCTGAAACCTAATGAAGTGTCTTTTCTGTTCTTCCAAGGTTCAGCAATAAAGTTAAATGAGGAACAATTTCTTTCTGTCCATTACATTAAATTACTCACTCCATTCTCCTCTCTTCTGTCTCAGGGTTCAGTTAGCTGCTAAGGGACCCGCATTAGTGTTTTATGGCTTTTAAGGGAATGAGTTCAGCTTCAGACTGCAGGAGATCTACAGGATGTGGACATTATTTATTCATTGTTGTCTGAACCTTGCAAAGATTTCTTCCTCTTGTTCCTCTTTTGTAACGGATTTCCAAAGGATCCCGCTTTAGAGACCGTAAGTGATTGTAGATTTGGGATGCATTGTGGGTAATAATACTGAAGTAACCACAAGAGGGCTTGGTTTCAGGCGATCGGTGATATCTGCTGTGAATATTACGAGGCTCATGAGCTCATTACTTTCAATTAGTTAAACAGATCGGTTCAAAGGATCCAGCTGTCAAAATATCCTCTATTAAGGACTCTCGGAGTGAAAAAAAATCCTCTAAATGAATATGAAAATTATTCATAAGCGTTCAAGTGTGTAATAATCATGGTGAAGGCCAGATAAAAAAGCAAGTTGCCAAACTGACCTCCGCTTCTGCTCTCCAGATGTTTTCCAGTGCATTGATTGATTGATTCATTGATTGATTGATTAATTGATTGATTCATTGATTGATTGCTTGAACGATTGATCGATTTATTGATTGATTGTCCATCACATTTAAAGTTAAGTATTAGACAGACAGAGGAGCGGAGAGATAACGTCCTTGAACCATTGGAACGAATCTTTAACATGACTCGGGAAGAACGAGTCGTCTCATGGAATGATTCGTTCAGCCACGAGTCTTTGGGTTTGAGTTGTTCGTTCGTCACATGACGGCCCATAAGCCTATCCAATGCAGTCTGAGCCAGAAAGAGAACTGATTGGTTCAACTCTCGAGTCTTTGGGTATGAGTCCTTCGTCTTTTGTCACGTGACAGCGCTGGGCAAAAAAATATTGATTTACAGCCTTCCTTACAAACGGGTGCATAGTCATTATTACTATTATTATTTAGCCTTACAGTTATGTGAAGCGTTTCTGGTATCAATTGTTGCTTTTAACTTCTTTCAAGACTGTTCTTTTCCATAACGCTGAACGTGGTAATAAAGATAAAACAGTTGGTTTTGCTTTAAATTCTGTCCATATGATGGCGAAAAGATACTTTTTTTTTTTTTTTTTTATCTTAACAAAATACAATACTTTTACTGTATTATTTATGTCTTTTGAGTTAACCGTTTAGATTACACTAAATTAGACAATTGTTTATTTTTGTGCTTATTAAATAAATGAATTCCTTGAACAATTTAAACAAAAAATAAAAAATAAATGCTAATTCATCTTACTGTTTAATAATTAAAAGAACCAAATAACCTTACTTTATATATATATATATATATATATATATATATATATTAAATTAAACTTTAAATAAGTGTGTGGTCATGCAACTATAGTTTGATTGCAGTCTACATTTTATTTATTACTTTTTTTTCTGGGTAATTGCATTCAGGCTTCAAAACTAAGGTTATCAGGAAGAGCTGCTTTTGTTGTTCATGCGTCGGTGATGACTCTTATCATTTTAAATGCTATACCTTATCGTTTAGTGTAGAAGATGATCTTGAATCTTCATTCTGATTTTAAGACATCCGGGTCCCCGTCTACTCAGCAGGGACTGGTTAGTCATGTCATAAGCATTATTTCGTGATGAAAGTCATATGTAGAAATATGCTAAATCCTAAAGTAGCTCAGTCTTACATTTGTATACCGCATAAAATTTGAAGGAGCTTTTTATTGCAGACTGGGACGATTACACATTATTGCATTTTAACTTTGGTCACAATTATTTATGAAAATATATAATGCATTATGATGAATAATGCATTATATATAAAGGCTAAGTGGGTAAGACTTTTTATTACTGTTACACCTATTAGTCGCTTATTAGCATGCATATTACTAGAATATTAACCATTAATTAAGCACATATTAATGCCTAATCTCAATATCAATATCTAAAATTAACAACCACCACACTAACTATTAATAACCAGCAAATACAACACGTATTGAGGGAAAAGTCGTGTAGTTAACCGTGTAACCGTCTACTGAAAGCTGAGCTCTGTCAATAGCATATGTTGCTCGCTGTTGAACTTTGCGACAACATGCAAAAAACAAATAGGCTTATAATACCGGCAGAGATCTATGGGTTGACTTGTTTTTTGCCGTAATGCACATGCAGCGGAGCAACATCCGAGTCTTTCCAGCAGCTGGCAACAGAACGGACGCTTGAAAACAGAATTATTCATAATCCCGCTGAAGGTAAACTACAGTGAAGTCTGATTCTTTCCCGGTCGCACGCGTCTCATCTATTCAGCGCTAGCTAACAGATGTGTGTCGACAGGAACAGCAGAACCTCGGCGCTGCCAAAAGAGACAATCATCTACTCACACCATCACTTTATTTGCGTTGTCATGAGAGAAAATCCTGAAAATTGACACTTGCTGCAGTGAGCATCTGTTTCCGCCATCTGCGCAGCACCAACAAAACCCAACAATGAATATTCAGCCTTGACTTAAGCGCAACCGTGCTTCCTCCGGCTTTAGCACACTTCACTAACCAGGGACCATCGAAAAAACAAAACCCAGGACAGGGGATACGTTTCAATTTTTATGTCTCCCAGACTCACAGCGGCCCTGTTTAAGGAGCGCATGACTTGAATCAATGGAAAAATCCTCTTCCTTCATGCATTTATGTCGAGATCGCGTGACGGCAAACAGACCGGAGTCACCTAAACACCAGCTAATAAATGAGTATAACAGAAGCACACGCTTTCTTTCAAAAGGTGGGAAGCGAAATATCGCGAAGAATAACAATCGATGATCACAAGCGTCAGTACACATGATGTCTTGGGTATTTAAAGACCCGTTTGAAATCCATGTGAAATATGTTTTGTTATATTTTCTATATTTCGATTAGTTCATACAATGCCCCAGTCAGGTTACATTCTAGTATGTGGTTAAATCTTTTACTGGAAGAATGGCACTACATGAATTGGTTTAATAAAAGTTTGTATTCATTAAAAAAAATGCGCTTTATATTAAGTGGCTTTAATGAGTACAATGTAATTATTGTGTACGTATTGTATTGCAAAACGCTTCTGCTGCTATTGAGGTGAATACGGGTGAGGTTAAGGACAGGTTTAGTGGCATAGGTTGGTTTAAGGCGGTTTAACATTAAAAAAATGCAAAAACATGTACGTACATAATAAGTGCATTATATCAAACAAAGCAGTTAAGACCACCTGACATAATTCATGCAATGCACTTTAAAATAAAATATTTGCTTGATATATCTCTGAGGAAGTTAATGACGTCGGTTAATGGTCAGACTGACGTGCGGGTTAACATTTATAAAATATTAATTAAATATTCATAGCTTTTTATCAACTTCAGCCTAGTTTGGGAACCTGGTAATCTAAAAGTAATCATAATAAATGACCTAATCTTCATCATGTAATCTATAATCGGTTACACATCTTGTAAGTAGTACACTACTGTTTTTCTCTCACGGTTAAAGCAAGTTACGTGGTCGTCCGTGGGAAAACTGTGTGCTTTTCTCAGTTTCTTTTTGACAAGCAGATGGCCACCACCGTCAGCCTTCTTCAGACCAGATCTCCAGGCAGTCATCTCTGATCTGAAGAACGTGAAGCCAGTGCAAACCGACGCTTAAATGTATCGTCTTCCCTCATAGCATAGTAGAACGATAAGAACTGATTTGGTTATAAATCCTCTGTTTTATATCCCAGCACGCAGTGGGCAGCATCCTCTTAAAAATCATGTGCAGATTAATAAAATCTCATGTCAGATTTCTAGGCAAACCTCTAATATCAGTTGCTGAAAGAACCGTAGTCTTTCTCCTTTAATCTGACAATCAGACGAGGCCTCTTTAGAAATTACTGTAAACTTTCCCTAACATTGCTTTTTATTGCAATTTCATTGTCTGTGTGTGTGTGTGTGTGTGCGCGCGTGTGTGTGTGTGTGTGTGTGTGTGTGTGTGTGTGTGTGTGTGTGTGTGTGTGTGTGTGTGTGTGTGTGTGTGTATGCGTGAGTGTGTGTGTGTGTGTGTGTGTGTGTGTGTGTGTGTGTGTGTGTGTGTGTGTGTGTGTGTGTGTGTGTGTGTGTGTGTTTGTGTGTGTGTGTGTGTGTGTGTGTGTGTGTGTTGTGTGTGTGTGTGTGTAGTGTGTATTTTGTGTGTTAAGTACAAGTACAACTACTGGCCCATAAGCTCAGATCAGAGACGTTTGCCTTGAATATTATTAGTATGGTGGCAGATCACTTATACAGATTATTTAATAC